>NC_133385.1:12487946-12541310 GCF_049309525.1 Garra rufa
TGCGCGGAAGCGATCTGTTGCACGTATACGTCACTCATTGTTTATACAGTGCAGAGAGATTGTGGGTATGACGGCCACTCAAAATGATAATTACCTGTGCTTATCCTAATTGTTGCAACCAATTTAAAAACTAAAAGATTACGTTTGCTTGCGTGAACTCATCCAGGAGTGTTGACTTTTCACCGACTCCCAACTTTTTGTTGTATGGTTGTTTGCTCTCCGTCAACGCGCCAGCTGTTGTGAACGCACTCAGGACAGCTTGACATTGTGGTGGAACAGAGGTAAAAAATTATATAAATACTGTTCAGTTTTTTTGCACAGACTGATTGTTTTGTGTCTTAAGACCTCAATGTATCGTCACCAGCCGCAGGGTTGAATTTGGTTTTGTCTGTGTATGTTTTTTTGACTCTCAAATCCTTGGAATCCATTGACTGCCGTTATATGACTGACAGACTGCAACGGTTTGAGTTAAAAATCTTTGTTTGTGTTCTACTGAAGAAACAAAGTCACCTACATCTTGGATGCCCTGGGGGTAAGCAGGTAAATATCAAATTTTCATTTTTGGGTGAACTATCCCTTTAAATTTGATCACTAAATAATGTCAGCCATTTTTAAAGACCAAGTAGAGGGAGTGATCATGGTAAAATGTCTGAACATTTGGTATCTCTGAAAAGCCCTGAATGTGCAGGACATCCAGACTTTAAACTGTGAAATCGTGTCTCAGAGAAATCGCTAAAAAGGTATGTCCTCTACAGAGGACAAAACTCCATAGCTGGTAGTCAGGAGGATATATATTTTATAAGATTAAATATTTCAATATTATGTGTTCAATAAAATATCTGTTTTTGCACATATGTATATGAGAGCCACAAATGGCACCTGTTTTCTAGAAAGGCCCATTTGTGTGATGATAATAAATGTCACCGCTAGCTTATCATTTAACCTCTTCAAAGAGAGTTTGAATGAGTATGGATGAGTTAGCGTGCGTGTTTTTAAAGGTTAATACTGAAATATACAGCAGAAAAAAAGTTAATTTTCATCTTCCGGCATCTGTAGGCCAGCATTAGTCTACGTCCTTGTGTAGCGACAGCCACGTTTCTCAGATGAATTTGACAAGAACCTTCACAAAAACAACTTGTTGAATCTTGGCTGAAGCACCTTCCATTGGCCCTCAAATTTTTGTAAAAGTTTGCTCACTTGTTCCCACGCCAGTTGCCTTTTCGCTACCAGTACGATGATCAAAATGAATGTTTCAGACCTTGTACCCTTAAATGAGTTATGCTCCCGGGAGCGTTACATAAGGAAAAAGGATCATGTCTTTAGGACATACGCTGTCCGTACGCTTCTCAATCTTCGCTATAGTCTTCATCGGCTCACGCTGTGCGCCCTGGGCAATGAGCCTTGAAGATAGCCGCGATGCCGCCAGACCGTTAGCGTGATTGAGCGAAGGTGCTCGTCTCTTTCCGTGCGACGTTATTTATACGTTTTAATGATACCCTCACTGTGCGTCCCATCTCCTCCCAAGGCTGCTAGTGAAAAATTAATATTTTAAACGCTTGCCCAACACAGATAACTCCCATCAGTCATTCCTGGACATGTTTAGTGTGGGTGGTGAGGACAGGGGGTCTCGAATAGCGGAGATCCGGTCCAAGTGTCCTCTTCCAACCGCGCGAGAGGACATTTTATTAAATAACTTTAAATATTAATGCAATCCTCTGGCTATGTTTGCTCACTGTTCCGAAATCATCCACCCGTTCCTCTGAGGTGCTCAAATGCGCTCCGTGCTTGCGTGTTTGTGTGCGAGTGTGTTTCTTTTATGCGCGTTCTTCAAAAATGAATGAATATGTATATGTTTTCTTTTCTCTTTCCCCTCGCACCCACTGTTGCCCGAGCTCTGCGCCAGCAGGCAACGAGCGCGTAGCGTTTCATCCTGGTTTTATGCCAGTGTGGCTGGCTTGTCAATACAGATTGTCAGCGACTCTGTCAGCCAGAAAGGGTCATCCGCGCCGGTGTCAGAAATCGGCGCTCTAGCCTGAGGATACAGAGGTCTTGGAAGTCAACAGTCTGACACAAGAACACACAGCTCTGAGTTTCCTGGCCATTGGCACTGAGACACAGCCAAGATTTCATTAACTATACATTACAGCTGAATTTTCACACGCTTCTTCTCTGTGCGCGTCCTCCTTTGTGTATTAGGGTGATTATAGGCTCATTTTCTCAGTATTTAGTCATATGCATAGCATTGGGAGAACAATACAATGATAAGTAACAATGGTGGCACAATAATATTATTGTATACATATATTTAAGCAATAAGGTACTCAAGGCCATTCTGTATTGTGAATAAGTCACAGCTGAAGGACGTTGTTAAGCAATAATACAGCACGGCCTTGAGTACCTTATTGCTTTCATAAAAAGAATTATGTATTTTTTAGTGCTGTCAATCGATTAATAACTAACTAATCGCACATTTTCTGAAATTAATCACGATTAATCGTAATTAATCCCAACTAACATTAATGCTTTTAATTATACTTTTATATTGCAATAATTTCACATTCAATCTTCAAATTAATGTAGAAACAACATAAAGTATATTTTTTCTTAATGTTTTCCTCATATTTACCCATTGACTAGCAATTCAACAAAACAGTATAATTGAGAGCTATCAATTTAACATTTATTAGACTTTAAAAAATAACTTTTAGACTTTAAAAAAATAAATCATTTAAAGGAGAAGTTCACTCACCCCCTTGTCATCCAAGATGTTCATGTCTTCTTTCTTCAGTTGTAAAGAAATTATTTTTTTTTTTTTTTTGAGGAAAACGTTTCAGGATTTCTCTCCATATAGTGGGCTTCTATGGTGCCCCCGAGTTTGAACTTCCAAAATGCAGTTTAAATACAGATTCTATGGGCTCTAAATGATCTCAGCTGAGGAAGATAGGTCTTATCTAGCAAAACGATTGGTCATTTTCTAAAAAAATTGACAATTTATCTACTTTTTAACTTAAAATGCTCATCTTGTCTAGCTCTGCATGAACTCTGCACTGTAAAAAAATTGCTGTAGTTCTGCAGCTGGTTGCCAGTAACTTACTGTAGATTTTTAATTTATGTTATTTACTGGCAACAGTTTGTTCAAAGTTAAATGAACATTAAACATTAACAAGTCTTTGTCTTTACAGAATAAAACTATAAAATAACAACCTACTGCAAAGCATTCTGGGAACCAGAAACCTTCATCAACCTTTTTCTGTTTTTTTCCTTCAGATTTTGGTTCCCAGAATGCTTTGCATGAGGCTGTTATTTTAGTTTTATTCTGTAAAGATAAAGACTTGTTAATGTTAAATGTTCAATTAACTTTGAACAAACTGTTGCCAGTAAATAGCATAAATTTAAATCTACAGTAAGTTACTGGCAACCAGCTGCCAGTAATACTGTAATTTCTACAGATTTTGTTTACAGTGTGTGTATTCCGGTCCGAGACAGAGTAGGTCGAAAATCTCCCATCTGTTTACAAAGTGAACGTGCAAAGAAGATTAAATGCCCTTTACAAAACATTAAAACAGCGATGTAGGACGATTTTTGAGAAGAAAATAAGATGGGAGCTTTTCGACATTCCCTAACTGTCTTAAACGAGAGAGCTAGACAAGATCAGCATTTGAGCTTAATAAGTATATAAATTGTCTTTTTTTTTTTTTTTTGAAAATAACATTGTTTCGCTAGATAAGACCCTTTTTCCTCGGCTGGGATTGTTTAGAGCCCTTTGAAGCTGCATTTACACTGGGCACCATAGAAGTCCATTATATGGAGAGAAATCTTAAAATGTTTTCCTCAAAAAACATAATTTCTTTATGACTCAAGAAAGAAAGACATGAACATCTTGAATGACAAGGGGAGTGAGTACATTATCTGTGAATATTTGTTCTTGAAGTGAACTTAAAAACAATCTTCACATAAACCCATTATAATAATTGTGCCCTTCAGCAAGTAAATTATATAAAGATAAAGCTTAAAACTAGCTTAAAACTCGTTTTAATTTAGTTTTTTGATTAGCAGACATCACAGCAGCTGGTTATTAGGATATTCATTTTAAATTGTAACATTATTTTACAATATTACTGTTTTCACTATATTTTTTCACACTTGATAAGCATAAAAGCCATAGATAGATGGATAGATAGATTTATATATGTGACCCTGGACGACAAAACCAGTCACGGGTTTGTAGCAATAGCCAACAATACATTGTATTGGTCAAAATGATACATTTTTCTTTTATGCCAGAAATCATTAGGATATTAAGTAAAGATCATGTTCCATAAATATATCAAATATACTTAATTTTTGATTAGTAATATGCATTGCTAAGAACTTCATTTGGACAACTTTAAAGGCGATTTACTCAGTATTTAGATTTTTTGTAAAAATTATTCATACCCCTGGCAAATTCTGAATTAAATTTTTTATTCAACCGGCAAGTTTTTTTTTTTATTAGAAATGACACAGACGTCTTTCAAAAGATAAGACGTTGTACAAGAGGCATCATTGTGAAAAAAAATTACTCATCTTTTATTTACATTTGAACAAATTTCTCCAATGAATCAGAGTAATCATGATGCTTTAGAACAGCTTGGACTATTTGGAATGGTATAGAACTTTGGATTTTCCCATAGACTGTGACAGTTTGCAAAGGGTATGAATAATTTTGGACATGCCACTTTTTGTTTAAATGTAAATAAAAGCTGAGAAATATTTTTTTTTCCACAATGATGCCTCTTGTACATCGTCTTACTATCTTTTGGGAGAAGTCTGTGTCATTTACTCAGTATTTAAGTTTTTTTGTACCCTCATATTTCAGATTTTCAAATAGTATCTCGGCCAAATATTGTCCTTTCAAATAATGTACACTGTAAAACCCGATAAGTTCAGAGTACTCAAAACTTTTGTGGAAACTGATTACCTAAGATTTTTTAAGTAAACATACTTAAAAATTACAATTACACTAAACTTAAATATTTTTCTTTCCTTTTTTAAAAATTTTAAGTACTGTGTACTTAAAACTTAAGTGTAGCTTGTGTAAAGTTTATATGTTTTCAATACTTATTGTTTTTATTTAAATACCACTTAAATAAAATATTTTATTCAAGAAATACACTTCTGAATAACTCATAGCCTGATAAATATTTTAGTTCAAAATACTAAAAAGCAGCACACACAGAACTGTTGACATATAATAAAGGGTTTTTATTTACTATTAAATTCTTTGTCTATTTTGTACAACTGTTTATATAAATCTCTGTAAACATGTAACAATAAATCAAATTAGAAACTGTTAAAACATTGATTACAATTTTTTTACAACCATGGCCATTATTTTGCAACATGGCAAATGAAAATAAATAAAATAAATAAAGTTCCTTCCTTTAGTGTAGAAGACAACATACTTTAAAAAAATGCTTTAAAATAAATTTTCTACAAAAAGTAACACAAGGGCATCAGGAAACTTGGGGATGTCACTCAGCACAAACTCATCTTCCACCACAACAGACAGGACCAGTGTTCTCAGAGTCCATCACAAGGGCAAGAGGGGTACCAGTGATGTCTGGCTCATCCGACTCCTCCACCTGGAATGCACAAAAATGGTCCAACTGTAAACATGTCTAGTAATGAATTACATCATCAGAAATTTTTGGTTAATTATTACTTTAATATAGTATCATACTTAACAAGGCAGGCCTTCTCAGTTTACACTGAATTGGCCCAAATTTAATAACTAGACAAGAACATACATAGAGAATTTGTAAATGTAGAATGAAATAAAGTTGAATATACAGTACAGACCAAAAGTTTGGACACACCTTCTCATTCAAAGAGTTTTCTTTATTTTGATGAAACTTTGCTGGAAGTATGGCCTGGATCTCTCCACATGAACTCAAGCATTGAGAACATTGTTTGTGTACACAGAGTTTACTAAAAAGAAAGGTTTTGAACAACTCACTTTCAGTGTTTGAGTTTCCTCTCGCGGCCGTCTTGCCAGTCAAGAAGTGTCGATTTCCGAATGCGAATTATAATTACCATTAGGCCAAAAACATTGAATAATACTTGATCTATGAGACTACCTCTTGAAGCTCATCAAGAGAATGCCAAGAGTGTGCAAAGCAGTAATAAAAGCAAAAGGTGGCTACTTTGAAGAACCTAGAATACGACATATTTTCAGTTGTTTCACACTTTTTTGTTATGTACTATATAATTCCACATGTGTTAATTCATAGTTATGATGCCTTCAGTGTGTATCTACAATTTTCTTAGTCATGAAAATAAAGAAAAGTCTTTGAATGAGAAGGTGTGTCCAAACTTTTGGTCTGTACTGTATATTGTTATGGTAATTTGTTAATGAAGCAAAGACTAATAAACCCTGGAAAGCACAAAAATGGATCCTGTTTCGTGAGTGCACTGAATACTTACATTCCATGTCTTAAAAACTGTGGGCCATCTTCACATAAGTGTACTGCTAGGGCACGAAGAGCTACAGTGCACTTTATGTTGATATCATGCACATCCTTGAAAGAAAAGCAAAAATAACAATGAACAAGCAAGCAAAGTTATTCTGGGTTCAATACTAGAGTTGTAGTCTTTGACTTTAACTCACCTCACGATCATAAATCCTGAGAATGTCACACAGCATCTCCGAGACTCTGCCAGTATGTGACACTTTTTGCCTGTACATCTATACATGAAAACAAAGAATAACAGCATTTTAGTTTTCATGATTATAATAGATTAGGTCTGGCAAATGCAACAAGGCCAAAGCCAATGCACGTTTCAGTCATTGTTTTGTACAATTTGTAACGTTACATTGCTTTGTAAACTCTGAAAACATGTTATTCTACTTCACTCAGTTGCTAACTTGATCTGTACAAAATTAGATACATATTCAATGAAGGTTTTTACGTGTGAAGCTGCTAAAAAATATCCAAAGTAAACGAAAGAAGAATACTTACCAAGTTCACAGACTCTGAATCCACTTCTTTAGCCTACAAGGCAAAAAATCTGTCAATGTTAATACGAGCTTCCCAGTGTCTCTACCATACCTATTACCTAGTTTTCATAACTCTTATTATTAACTGTTATTTCCAATATATTGCTAACTTTGCTAACATTAGCCTTAATGTAGTGGATAAAAGTTACAGCTAGCCGCAAGTTCATTAACAGCTGAAGGCATTAAGGCAAGCATAAACTTGCATATTCCAGAACAGATCGCTAAACAGAATTTAAAAAATATGAATTCCCAGATAGCAAGCAGCGTTGGCCCAGATCCGGCTCACATTTGGCCGCCCGCATTGATTTCACTCAAGCCACATATGGACTTGATCTGGGCCAAAACTATGTTGCTGACTGGGTTCCGCTGACTAACTGATTACAATATTAACGTTACATATAAATCAAATAAGGCAGTGTGATTAATGGTTAAAAAATGTGCGTGAAGCAGAGCACCGCAGAGACGCTTGTCGAGCTTTCCACGTTACCAGTAAAAAGACAACAAAGCCAAACATGAAACACGTTTAAAAGATATACGTGTAGTTCTTATGATAAAATAAAAAGCAGATTAAAAAATATTTACTTACAAATCTCCCCACATGCGTCCAGACTCGCACGAGTGTCCGCCATCTTGATTATGTTTTCTGGTAGCGTCAGTCAGAACGATCGCGTACGTCCTGACGTAAATGACGTCATTGAACGTCACTTGTATACTTATAAAATATCACTTCAGTAGCAATGTCTACTCAAAAAAGATGAGCAAAGCAAAATTAAAATTAAGTAATTTGTTCAAAAAATGCTATAGTTTTAAGTTCAATAAACTTTGTAACTGATTTTTATTATGGTGTTCTCATCTTTTATAAGTTAGTAGTACTGTTCGGGTTTACAGTGTACCCTTATGACTGGTTTTGTGGTCCAGAGCCACTTTTTTTCCCTTTTTATATATGAGAATTTAAAAATATGATAAAAATAATACTATAAATTAAATCTAAAATAATATATAAAGTATCTGTCTACACTGTAAAAAGTTTTTACCAGGTTCAACTTAAAAACGTAAGTTCAGCAGCTGCCTTAAAGTTTTAAGTTAAATCAACATAAAACTACTATTCATTTCAACTCATGATAATAAAATTAGTTAAAATTACTTGTACTTTTTAGTTGATTCAACTTATGAGTTGAAATTACTTAAACTTTAAAGTTGACTTAACTTAATTTTAATGCAGCTGTTAAACTTAAGTTTTTAAGTTGAAACTGGTGAACATTTTTTACAGTGTATCTATCTATCTATGGAAACGCATAACAACAACAACAACAAAGTCAAAACAACAACAACAAAACGAAAATAGCAAAATTGTTTTTTTTAAACAAAGTCAAAATGAGGTACGTTTCATATATTTCCACAAGAGAACAAAAGAACATCACGCCATTCCTAGATTAAGACCCACTCGGAGATTTAATTAGCTGTGCTATGCTAATCACAGTCGTGTGGCCACTGAAAAATACATTAAACACACACCTGCTATGACAACACCCAGACAGTGCAAACAAAGAGAGAATGTGAAAACAATGTTTACAGAGAACATTCAGTGCAGACGTGCCAACCAGGGGAATTTATACAACCTGCGCTATAGTTACAGCTGCGCTTACTGAACAAAATTAACATCCACATATTCTCACAAACATGTTGGTGTGAAACAGAAGAAGAATCTCATCAGCCTACTTTCTGGCTTGATTGGAACAAACAAATGCGACGCTTGCTTTGTTCCTGTGAAACTCTTATATCACTCGGTTTTCTGCTGAATAAGACTGTTTTCAGGACAGCATGACTAGATGTTTGTTTGGCAATTCTTTTTTTAAGAATCCTTTCTTCTGAAAACGATTGAAGATATTTGAACAAATGTTCATGCTGTTTTTTTCGATTCAATACACAATGTCGCTTCTGTAAGAGAAAAGTCTTCAAATCTGCTAATTGTCTGGCTGAAAATGAACTAAAATATATAAAAACAAAATCAAATGTATCCATAATTTAAAAAATAAACTAACCAAATTTACACAGATTAAATTTGCTGTAAAGCAAGTTTGAAAATAGTATGATATTAGAACCAATTTATAAAATGCACACGCACGGCCATGTCATTGAATTTTTCACACGCAAATATGTCATTGTAATGGACGCAAATGAAAGGACTGATAATGTTAATTACAGGACAAGGTGACACGGCGGCTCTTGCTGAAGACTGCAGTCGTCGCTTTAATCAGGAAGAGGTCGTCAACTGAGCGAGGTCAAACAGAGAATGCACACGTGAGTTCAGCCCCATAATCTGATCAACTTTCCATTCCCATTCCTCTTTCCTACTTAGCTACTTGTTTTCCAATCCATTCTTTTGAATGTCTGGGTCTATTAATACATTTTAATACTTATTATATAATTTATAACTGTAGGTTATACTGTATATTATATATAAAATACTGTATATATTTTACAGTATAACATTCTACGAGATTAATTTTTTGGTGACTATGGACTTATATTTGTGTGTGTGTGTGTGTGTGTGTGTGTGTGTGTGTGTGTGTGTGAGACCCAGGATCACAAAACCAGTCTTTTTTAGATTTATTGAGATTTATCATCTGAAAGCTGAATAAATTTCCATTGATGTTTGTTAGAGTAGGACAATATTTGACCAAGATACAAATCTGGAATCTAAGGGTTCAAAAAAATCTAAATATTGGGAAAATCGTTTTTAAAGTTAAATACAGTCAATCCCAAAATTATTCATACCCCTGGCAAATTCGGACTTAAAAAAAAAAACTTGCTGGATGAATAAAAGTAACTTTTATTAGAAATGACTGACGTCTCCCAGAAGATAATAAGACAATGTACAAGAGGCATCATTGTGGAAAATTTTTTTTATTCATCTTTTATTTACATTTGAATAAATGTTCCCAATGAATCAGGGTAATTAGGATGCTTTAGAACAGCTTGGACTATTTGGAATGGTATAGAACTTTGGATTTTCCCATAGACTGTGACTGTATTATTATTATTTTTTATAAAATAATACATTTATAAAATAGACATTTTATTTAATAATTTATTGACTTATGTTTTGGTATTACTTATACTGTAGGTTATACAGTGTATTATATAATATATCAAATATAGCATACATTTTATTATATAATGTTTTATCAGATATTTTAAATATAATGATACATTTTCAAATATACTTTATTTATTAATTAAATAATGTTGCATAGAAAAAGGAGGTCATATCCAACTTGAGCAAAATAAATTATTTTAATATTCACAAACTTTGCATTTTTCAGTGAGCTATCCCTTTAAAAGACATATATTTGGATATTATTTATACTGTGGGTTATAATGCATATTATTACAAAAAATATGTTTTATATTTTATCGGATATTTCAAATAAATTTTTACTTATGCTGTAGGTTATACTGTGTATTATATAAAATATAGCATATGTTTTATAATGTAAGATCATATTTTATTAGATATTTAAAATATAATAATCATTTTTCAAATATGCATTATTTATTTACTTATTTATTTATTTTAATTCATACTGCATAGAAAAAAGGGTCATATCAGATTTGAAATAGAATAAATAATCTTAATAATGACAAAAATATTTTTTTTTCAATGAGCTATCTATTTAAAAGACACAGTGACTATATTTATATTTGTATCTTATATATACCATAGGTTATTATGCATATTATTTATAAAAAATATGTTTTACATTTTATTTCACATACATTATACATTTATAAAATAGACATTTTCTTAATTTATTTATTGACATTTTTATATGACTTATACTGTGTAGTTTATTTATTTTTAGTTTATGTTGCATGGAAAAAGAAAGTCAAATCAGACTTGAACAGAATTTTTTTTTTTTTTTTTTTTTTTTTTTTTGGTGAGCTATCCATTTACAAGACATGGTGACTATGGACTTATTTGTATATTATTTATACTATAAGTTACAATGCATATGATTTTTAAAATATGTAAATAATAATAATTATACATTTATAAAATAAATATTTTAATTATTTGTTTATTTATTTATTTATTTAAATTCATATTTCACTGGAAAAAGATGGTCATACCAGACTCAAACAGAATAAATGATGACAAAATGTACATTACTGGGTGAGCAGTCATTAATGTCTCACCCTCTTGTCGTTCCAAACCTGTAAGTTTATCTTCAGAAAACAAATTAAGATATTTTGGTGAAATCCAAGAGCTTTTTGACCCTGCATAGTACTGATTGGCAGAGATTGACAGGGAAGAGAAGAAATTTATTATTTTTGTTTCCTTTGCACACAAAAACTATTCTCTTAGCTTCATAACATTGTGGTTGAACCACTGATGTCACATGGACTATTTTGAAGTCCATGTGACATCCTTACTACCTTTCTGGGTCTTGAACGTGTGAGTGACATTACTGTCTATGCAGGGTCAGAAAGCTCTTGGATTTATCAAAAATATCTTAATTTGTGCTCCGAGGAAAAACGAAGGTCTTACAGGTTTGGAACGACATGAGGGTGAATAATTCATCACAGAATTGTTATTTTTGGGTGAACTATCCCTTTAAAAGTCATGGTGACTATAGACTATCGTCATGTAGAAATTAAATTCTCTTTTTGTCTTCCACAGAATGCAATTACAGCACAGGTTTAGACGCACAGTGTGTGTCCGCCTCATCATTTTCCATTTGACGTATGTGACACTCATATCCGACGCTGACATGTCCGCGCCTCGGCTGTGAACAGCTGGCTCTGGAGGCAACACAGGTCAGACCCCTCAATTGGATTGCATTAACTGGATTGAGGTGGGGTCGTGGCCCGCCCGGGTCTGTGTTAATTGCAATGTGAGGATAAGTGATGGGCCCAAGTAAATCAAAGTGAAAGGACCCCTTCTTCTCTCTATATGTTCCTTGGCTGTGCCTTCAGATCTTCAGTGAGGAATTTAAACCATATTGCTGTCTCTGTACTCTCTATATACTGTCATCACATGGTTTCCCCTTCTAAATAAATAATGGGACTTCATAGGATAGTAGTGGACTACTTGTATGGCTTCCCATGAGGATCAGATGGACAAATATGATCATTCCTGCAAAGAAATCGCTAAGTTTTTAGCCGTCTGACCCTTAAAAACGTCTCGGGTTACTAATGTAACCTTAGTTCCCTGAGGGAACGAGACGCCGCGTCATGGAACGCTATGGGGAACGCCATTGGCGGGCCGCACTCTGAATCATGTCTACAACCAATGAACGACGGGGGTGACGTCACAGGCGCGGTGACGTCACCGACCAGGAAGTATAAAGCACGTGCGTTTGAAGCCGGCGGCAGCTCTAAGGAATGAAGCGAGCGCCGCAAGGTGCGGGAATTATGGTCCGAGACGCGGCGTCTCGTTCCCTCAGGGAACTAAGGTTACATTAGTAACCCGAGACGTTCCCTTCCGGGAACTCGAGCCGCGTCATGGAACGCTATGGGGAACGAGACTACCAACGCTCCCATGATTACCAAACCCTGCGTAGTGTCTGAGCAACCAGGGTAAAAAGAGCCTTTGTCTAGCATTACGCGGACAAGGAGGCCCTGAAGTCCTCGGCCCTCGGGCACACGAGGAGAGGTAGTCTAAGTCCTTTGTCTGGGATTTAGCCAGAACAAGAGGGACCGAATGACCACTGTCTAGCACTCGGCGGACAGATGGTATACGGTAGTCCTCGGTCCAAGAGGACAACGCACTCGACCTCAAGAGTGCTCCCCGGGCACCCGGGGAATGGGGTTCTACCTCTGTCTGGTCTCCGGCCAGAGCGAGAGGTGCTCCTCGGCTCACACGAGGAGTCTAGGTCCTTTGTCTGGGCGTAGCCAGAGCAAGAGGGACTGCAACGACCACTGTCTAGCACTCGGCGGACAGATG
The DNA here is from genome assembly GCF_049309525.1 of Garra rufa. Taxonomy (NCBI): domain Eukaryota; kingdom Metazoa; phylum Chordata; class Actinopteri; order Cypriniformes; family Cyprinidae; genus Garra; species Garra rufa. Next base: position 12,500,936 of record NC_133385.1, read on the forward strand.
GTGTTAGGTAGTCCTCGGTACGCAGACCCACGAGGACAGTGCACTCGACCCCAAGAGTGCTCCTCGGCCCGCAGGCGCACGAGGAATGGAGGTCTTCCTCTGTCTGGTCGCCAGCCAGAACGAGAGGTACTCCGCGGCCCTCAGGCACACGCAGAGTCTTAGTCCTTTGTCTGGGAGTTAGCCAGAACAAGAGGGACCGAATGACCACTGTCTAGCACTCGGCGGACAGATGGCGTGGGAAGTCCTCGGTCCGTAGACCCACGAGGACCGTGAACTCGACCTCAGGAGGCTCCTCGGCCCTCGGGCACACGAGGAGAGGGTGACCCTTTGTCTGGGGGTTCAGCCAGAACAAGAGGGATCCAAGGCTCGGCCTGGAGCTCCGCCAGGACGCGAGGGAATAGGCCATTGTCTAGCATTCCGCGGACAAGAGGGCACTGCAATCCCCGGCCCTCGGGCACACGGGAAAGACAGTAGGGGCCTCTGCGTGGTAGCCAACCAGCGCGTGAGGCACTCCTCGGCCTTATTCTAAGGCAGACGAGGAGTCTTAGTCCTTGGTCTGGGATGAGGCCAGAATACCAGAGGGACCGAACTACACTCGGTCTGATAGCACCCTGCGTCAGAACACGAGGACAATTAAGCCATTGTCTAGCATTCCGCGGACAAGAGGGCTGTACAGTTCTCGGCCTCAGGCACGCAAGAGAACCGTGGACCCCTTGCCTGGTTCGCCAGCCAGTGCAAGAGGCACCCCTCGGCCCTCAGGCACACAAGGAGTCTTAGTCCTTTGTCTGGGGTTTAGCCAGAACAAGAGGGACCGGATGCCACTGTCTAGCACTCAGCGGACAGCTGTTGAAGGCAGTCCTCGGCCCGCAGGCACACGAGGAATCTTAGTCCTCTGTCTGGGAGTACGCCCAGAACGAGAGGGAGTAAGACTGGGTCTGATGGCAGCATCAGGGCATGAAAGTAAGGGCTTCTGTCTAGCTTTCCGTGGACAAAAGGTAACATTGCAGATCTCTTTAGTGGCGAAGTGACTTCTCTTCTCTCCGTAGAAAGAAGGCGCCTTGCGAAGTCTCCTCCTGGCTAGGGAGGTGGCTGACTCTCTAGGCCTAGCGCACTAGGCCGAGAGCACAGCTGAGCCTGGAGCGGCTCTGAGGTCAAGTTCGTAATACCTGACAAATGTCAGGGGCGTGGACCAACCCGCAGCATTGCAGATGTCCTGGATGGGGACACCTGCCGTCAGAGCTCTCGAGGCACTCAGACCTCGAGTGGAGTGAGCCTTGAGTCCCAAGGGAGAGGGGAGATCAGAGGACTCATAAGCAGTAGATATGGCATCGATGATCCATCTACTAATAGTAGGCTTTGAAGCCGGGCTCCCCCTCTTAGGGGGGCCGTAACAGACAAACAGTTGCTCTGTTTTACGCCACGTGGCAGCTCTGTGGACGTATGCGTCTAAGGCTCTGACTGGGCACATGCAGTTCAACTTCCTGTGATTTTGCTCCACGTATGGAGGAGGATAAAACGCCTGCAGCGTTACGGGCTGTGGTGCTAGGGAGGGGACCTTCGGGACGTACCCGACCCTGGGATACAGAAAGGCCTTGGCCATCCCTGGGGCAAACTCTAAGTGAGACGGGGCCACTGAAAGGGCCTGCAGGTCCCCAACTCTCTTAAGAGAGGTGAGGGCTATCAGAAGCGCTGTCTTAAGGGTAAGTATGCGATCTGTAGTTTCTTCTATGGGCTCGAATGGAGGCGCACATAGGGCTTCTAGGACCACAGCCAGGTCCCACGTGGGGACCCTGGGTGTCACTCGAGGCCTCAACCTGAGCGCACCGCGGAGGAATCGTATGACCAGGGGCTCTCTGCCTACTGAGAGGCCACCTAGAGGGGCGTGGTAGGCACTTATAGCCGCCACGTAAACCTTCAAGGTGGAATGAGCTAGCCCTGCGGATAGGCGAGACTGTAGGAACTCCAGAACTGTACCAACCGGGCAGTTGACTGGGTCTAGGTGGCGCTCGCGGCACCATCTCGCGAATAAGTTCCACTTGAGGCCATACAGTTTCCTCGTAGAGGGAGCTCTGGATTGGAGAAGGGTCTCAACAACCTCGGTTGAGAGACCCGCTCCTATGAGTTGTGCCCCCTCAGGGGCCACACCCATAACCTCCATTTCTCTGGGTGGGGGTGGCATATTGCGCCCCCAGCCTGAGACAGGAGGTCCCTCCTGACGGGAATCTCCCATGGAGAGCCGTCGAGGAGAGATATCAGGTCCGAGAACCACACTCGGGCCGGCCAGTACGGGGCTACTAGTAACAGCCGTACTTGAAACCGGCGGACCCGTTCCAGAACTCCCGGGAGCAGAGCGATCGGGGGAAAGGCGTACAGACGAAGCCTCGGCCACGTCTGTACCATGGCATCCAGCCCCAGTGGAGCTGGAGGAACTAGAGAGTACCAGAGGGGACATTGCGATGTCTCTTGAGTCGCGAAAAGGTCCACCTGTGCCTGGCCAAACACTCTCCAGATCTGCTTCACCGCCTCTGGGTGAAGCATCCATTCCCCGGGCCTCGGCCCCTGCCTCGACAGGACATCTGCTCCCACATTCAAACGTCCAGGAATGTGGACTGCTCTCAGGGAGAGGAGTTTTCCTTGAGACCACAGGAGCATCCGGTACGCCAGCTTGAATAAGGGGCGTGAGCGGACACCTCCTTGATGGTTTATGTAATAAACTACCGCGGTGCTGTCTGTACGGACCAGCACGTGACGGTTTCTTAGGTCTGGTAGAAAACTCCTGAGGGCCTGGAACACAGCCAACATCTCTAGGCAATTTATGTGCCATGAGAGGTGGTGAGGGCTCCACAGGCCTTGGGCTGAGCGGCCACTCATGACCGCTCCCCATCCGGTAAGGGACGCATCTGTCGCTAGCGTGACGCGGCGGCAGGGTGCCCCCAGAACCGGACCCTGAGAGAGAAACCAAGGTTTCTTCCACATGGCCAAGGCACGTAGGCAGCGCCGCGTGACCTTTATCTTGCGGAATGGGTTTCCCCTCGGGGAAAACCCCTTGGTTTTGAGCCACCACTGCAGTGGTCTCATATGCAGCAGTCCAAAAGGTATCACGTTGGATGCGGCTGCCATAAGACCTAACAGTACTTGGAACTGTTTGACAGTGAGTGACTGGCCTAGCTTGACCGCATTTACTGCAGTAAGTATGGAATCGATCCGAGCAGGTGACAATTGTGCCCGCATCGTGGATGAATCCCACACCACGCCTAGATAAGTAGTCCTCTGTAATGGAGAGAGGACGCTCTTCTTGGCGTTGAGTCTCAACCCCAGCTTTTGTATGTGAGCGAGAACAGCACCTCGATGCTGAACCGCTAACTGTTCCGAACTGGCCAGAATAAGCCAGTCGTCTATGTAGTTGAGTATGCGGATGCCCTGGAGTCGCAGTGGAGCCAGCGCAGCATCCACACACTTCGTGAAAGTCCGGGGTGAGAGAGCTAGGCCGAAAGGAAGTACTCTGTATTGGTACGCTTTGCCCCTGAAAGCGAACCTGAGAAACTTCCTGTGTTGAAGAAGGATGGAGACGTGAAAGTAAGCGTCTTTTAGATCTATCGTGACAAACCAGTCCTCGGACTGGATTTGTGACACGACCTGCCTGACAGTGAGCATTTTGCTTTTCTGACTGAGCGATTTAGCAGTCTGAGATCTAAGATGGGCCGAAGCCCCCCATCCTTCTTCGGAACAATGAAGTAACGGCTGTAGAACCCGGATTCCCTGTCTTGAGGAGGGACCACCTCGATGGCCTCCTTCCTCAGAAGAGTATCTACCTCTTGTTCCATTACCAGACCCTGCTCGGGGCTTACTAAAGTTGGAAATACCCCGCTGAAGGGCGGCGGCTTGCCGCCGAACTGAATAGCGTAACCCTTCTCTACAGTACGCAGGACCCACGTTGTAACATTTGGCAGTAGCTTCCACGCTGCCAGAAACTTTACTAAGGGTACCAGCCTCTCGAGGCTGGTGTCTGGATTCCTCTGAGGAACTAATTCGGAAGCCTGTAGCAGAGAACTGGCAGGGAGTTCCTGAACTAGCTCCTCTGTAGACCCCCGCGGGGGCTGCGAACTCTCCAGGGCCGCTACGTTTCCAGGCGGAACAGCTAGAGAATGTTCGCGGGAGAGCGCCGCGCCCTGTAACACTGGCAGGGTTAGCTGACTCATCTCCTGAGGGCCACGAGGGGGTTTGAAACCCGCACCTGAGGGTACGGTGCAAACCTGCTCGTGAGGGGCTGCCCTCAACGGCCCTGAACCACAACCGTCAGGGCCGTTTGGCCGAAGACCTCTTAGATTGAAGGACGACCCTCAGGTCGGGCTTCTTCTTCGAGGCCTTCGGCTTAGAGCGTTGCTGACCCCGCCCTCTAGGCCTGGCCGGAGGAGCACGGGCGGCAACGCTCTGTTTTTGTGCCTCACGGTGGGAGGAGCTGGTACACGGCTGAGGCTGCTCCCGTCTAGCAGCCTCAGAGGAGTAAACCCGGCGAGGAAGAAATGTCCTGAACGCCGCCGCCTGTTTGCGGGCCTCCTGGTGCCTGGCGACAACTGTGTCGACCGAAGCACCAAAGAGGCCGGCTGAATCCAGGGGGGGCGTCCAGGAGCGTGACCCTGTCCTTTTCTTTGACTTCGGACAGGGTCAGCCAGAGATGCCTCTCCGCGGCCACCAGGGCTGCCATAGACCGCCCCACAGCTCGGGCGGTCTCCTTGGTGGCGCGGAGAGCGAGATCTGCGGTTCTACGCATCTCTGTGATGTTGACTTCCTCGCCATCATTAAACTCCTTTAGCAGGTCGGCTTGGTACGCTTGGAGGATTGCCATCGTGTGTAGGCATGTACCAGCCTGACCTGCTGCCGTGTACGCCTTGCCCATTAAGTTAGATGTAACTTTCAAAGGCTTAGTGGGCAAGGGCGGAGCCTTCAAGGACGACGCCGAGCCGGGTGACAGATAGCCCGCAAGCGTCTGTTCAACCCGTGGCATCGTCCTATATCCGTGCTCCTCCGCACCCCCCACGTTTCCGTAATTTTCAGAGGGGTTAAAGAGGCGGAAAGAGTACGGCTTCTCCCACGATTTAGAAAGCTCTTTGTGTAAATCGGGGAAGAAGGGAAGACTCCGCTTAGGAGGTGCTGACTTTGTCCGCAGGAAGCGATCATCCAATCGGCTTCGCTGCGGCTCATAAGTTTGACTTTGTTCAGCGGGCCAAGAGATGTGAAGCTTGGCGACCGCGTTTGTCAGCACCTCCATCAGCTCCTCGTAGTGAGGCGATCGGGGTGGCGGTGGTGGTTGCACATCCAGGCTCTCAAAGTCAACCTCCTCGGAGGAAGACAAGAGAAGCTCTGGGATCCCCTCCCGGGGGGAAGAAACCGCAGTGCGGGCTTCCACATCCAGGAGGAGATCGCTCGATCCGCTGAGTGAGGGCGGAGATAGGGGTTCACCCGTCTCCATACCCTCCAGCAGATCGAGCTGCGAACCCCACGAGTGCAGCTGCCGCTCCGCCTCGGCGGAAGCGGGGCCAGACCCGCGGGGAACGCTGGTGAAAGCCCCCTCCTCAAAGAGGGCTTTCCGGGAGCGAAGCACCCGCACTGGCAAACGTTCACAGTGCGGACAGCCAGCCTTTTCGAGGGCTGACTGTGCGTGCTCCGCCCCCAAGCAAACCACACATAGGCTGTGTGTATCCCCACCAACAATGAAACGTTGGCAGGGAGGAACACACCGCCTATGTGGGCGCTGCACCGCCACAAAACTCTTTTTTAAAGGTTGCTTTGAAGCCATATCTACTCAAATAAAAGTGTACCAAACTGGGCACGAAAAAACAGCAGAATGGCTTCGAGACAGACACAGACACAGAGCGCTCTCGCTGAATGACAAAAGCTGCCGCCGGCTTCAAACGCACGTGCTTTATACTTCCTGGTCGGTGACGTCACCGCGCCTGTGACGTCACCCCCGTCGTTCATTGGTTGTAGACATGATTCAGAGTGCGGCCCGCCAATGGCGTTCCCCATAGCGTTCCATGACGCGGCTCGAGTTCCCGGAAGGGAACATCCTTGTGTGAAAAAACAGATCACAAAATAGATTACAAATAGACTTGGCTTGTTGTAATGTGAAAGAAAACGCTTTTTAGAAGACAGGTTTTCATAATAAATCATAAAAGATGCACATTTGTTACCACCTACTGACCTAAATGTGCAATTTGAAGAAATGCTCACTGAACAAATCCGCAAATGAATCATTTGAGTCACTGGAGTTAATCAAAAATGGAAAAATACCTTCTAATCTAGACAATGTTTGACTAAACAAAACTGAACATTTTGAAAGCGAAGGCCTATGTTTAGCCATAAAGTAGCATATAAGTCGGCGTAAAGCTAAAATACAGAACTATTATATGTTTATAATAGTTTATTACGTTTTTGTTAGCTTCGCTTGCTATGTGTAATGTAGCTAACTTCTTTAGAGTTGCGTGGAAACAGATTATTTATACAGTCAAGCCCGAAATTATTCATACCCCTGGCAAATTCTGACTTAAAGTTACATTTATTCAACCAGCAAGTTTTTTTTTTTTTTGACCGGAAATGACAGAGGCTTCTCTCAAAAGATAATAAGTCGATGTACAAGAGGCATCATTGTGAAAAATAAAAATTCTCAGCTTTTATTTACATTTGAACAAAAAGTGGCATGTCCAAAATCCAAAGTTCTATACCATTCCAAGTAGTCCAAGTTCTTAAGCATCCTAATTACACAGCTGTTTTAATCAACTCAACAGGTGAAAAACAGAAGCTTTCTGCTGTTGGTTTGTGGACAGTCATGGCTAAGACAAAAAAAAACTGTGGTCGGAAGCCAAAAGTGACACCTGTGCTGGCCAGGAGGATAGTGAGAGAGGTAAAAAAGAATCCAAGGATCACCACCAAGACTATCCTGATGAGTCTGGGCTCTGCTGGTGGCAACATCTCAAGGCAAACAGTCCAACGGACACTGCACACCGCTGGGTTCCACGGATGCAGACCAAGGTTGACACCACTTCTCCAGATAAGGCACTGCTTGGTCTTTGCAAATGCTCATCTGGACAAAGAAAAAGACTTCTGTTCTTCTGTTTTATGGTCAGATGAAACAAAAATGTAATTGTTTGGCCACAATGATGTAGCCTTCATTTGGCGTAAAAAAGAAGCCTTCAACCCTAAGAACACCTATCCACTGTCAAACATGGTGGTGGGAACCTAATGTTTTGGGGGTGTTTTTCAGCCGGTGGACCAGGGAACCTAATCACAGTAAACGGCAGCATGAAAAAGGAGCAATACATCAAAATTCTCAACAACAACATCAGGCAGTCTGCAGAGAAACTTGGCCATGGGCACCAGTGGACATTTCAGCACGACAACGACCCAAAACACACAGCAAATGTGGTGAAGAAATGGTTAGCAGACAAAAACATGAACGTTTTGCAGTGGCCCAGCCAGAGTCCTGACTTAAATCCAATTGAGAATCTGTGGAGGGAGCTAATGATCAGGAAGATGGCAAGGAGGAGACCCTCCAACCTGAAAGAATTGGAGCTCATCGCTAGCTAAAGATGAATGGGCAAAAATACCAGTGGAGACATGCAAAAAGCTGGTCAGCAATTATAGGAAGCATTTGATTGCTGTAATAACCAATAAAGGATTTTCTATTGATTATCGAGAAGGGTATGAATAATTTTGGACATGCCACTTTTTGTTCAAATGTAAATAAAAGCTGAAAAATATTTTTTTCCACAATGATGCATCTTGTACATCGTCTTATTATTTTTGGGAGAAGCCTGTGTCATTTCTGGTCAAAAAAAAATATACTGGTTGAATAAAAGTAACTTTAAGTCAGAATTTGCCAGGGGTATGAATAATTTCGGGCTTGGCTGTATATACTTTATTTTCTGAAATTACAGCTACATAGTTGTTCTGCCGTTTTTCCAACATGCTTTTCTTCACCCAGACTTTGTCTGAAGTGCTTCTCTGAATTGCTTTTCTTCTCAGAGACTCAGATTTGTTCAATTGTGCGTGTGTGTATTTAATTCATTATGCATTTGGCCTTGCTATGATAGGATCCTGATTTTACAGGTGCAATTGTGTATGAAAACACTTTAATGGAAGACGGATCTCTTTTTGACGTCATGCTGTGTGTAATGTATGAATTCAATCTTTTTCCCATTTTGAATCACATAGCTGTTAGGACACTGAAGTGTTCAGTTAGAGTCGCTGTGGTGGACTTCAGACATATTTTTTCATGTTGTAATGTAGTTTTGATGCCTTGTCCTTTGCAAAAACCACCAACACTCACTCACTCACTCATAGAAGATGGTGTACTGTTTGACTGTACATCTAGTCACTGATAATGCCAATGCAATTTCGGCTGTAAGTGTCACAAGTGCTGTCCATCCCAGAAAATCACTTAATTGCCAATTTCATGCAAGAACGGTGAGGAACGAAATGCTGAGTTATTACTGCAGAAGAGAACAGGAGAGCCTAGAAAGAGAAACAGGTTTGGCTCCAGTCACACCTCTTGGTCCTGTGATAAGGTACAAAGTAATAACTTGGCCTCTATGAGTTTTTCTAAAGCAAAATCATCTGCAATCCCTCCAATGTGGTTTACAGGTGTCTCAGGCATTTTGTGGCCCGACTTTTGACCAACAACACAATTTTGGTCTGAAATTGCGGTTTCTTCTGACCAAGAACTACTCGATTAGAGAGAAAAAAAAGTGTCTGACTGACATTTAAATGGATCAATCACAGTTCATTTAGGGGTGGGGTTTTCTCAAATGCATTATATAATCATAATAGATGTTGAGAAAAAATATTCAAATAATAGTGTGGCACACTGTAACAAAATCTAAACTAAACCAAACGAACTGAATCTAAATCTGAACTGAATCTTTCTTTTAATCAATTTAACTTGAACCAATAACATAGTCACTTTAGTCTGATCTCTTTTTCATTAAATAATGAATCAGAAACATACAGCATCAACAGTGAATCAAAACCATGCAGAGCAACCAGTGTAGTCTGATTCCTAAATGACTCTTATGAACCACTTCTTTGTAGTGAATTAAAAACATGTGGAGCAATTAGTGTAGTCTGATTCTTAACAAATGACTCTTATGAACCGGTTCTTTGTAGTGAATCAAAAACATGTGGTGCAACCAATGTAGTCTGATTCTTGAACAAATGACTCTTATGAACCGGTTCTTTGTAGTGAATCAAAAACATGCGATGCAACCAATGTAGTCTGATTCTTAACAAATTAGTCTTTTGAACCAGTTCTTTGTAGTGAATCAAAAACATGCTGTGCAACCAGTGTAGTCTGATTCTTAAACAAATGACTCTTATGAACCGGTCCTTTGTAGTGAATCAAAAAGATGCGGTTCAACCAGTGTAGTCTGATTCTTACCCAGCCAACATTTGTATGTGGGGCCCATGTGGGTTTGAAATGGGCTGAAAAATGGGCCCCATGTAGGATTGTCCGCGGGTTCCATAATGGCCCAATGTTAATTGCCCGCATGGATTTCATATAGGATTGCACTTGCCACAAGGTGGGACCCAACTGGGCAACATGCACAAGACCCACATGGGTCCCAGCTTTAACCCAGCTAAGTTTTGTATGTGGGGCCAATGTGGGTTTTAAATGGGCTGGAAAATGGGCTCTGCATGGGATTGTCCGCGGGTTCCATAATGGCCCCATGTTAACTGCCCACATGGATTTCATATAGGACTGCACTTGCCACTAGGTGGGACCCAACTGGGCAACATGCACAAGACCCACATGGGTCCCAGCTTTAACCCAGCTAAGTTTTGTATGTGGGGCCAATGTGGGTTTTAAATGGGCTGAAAAATGGGCTCTGTATGGGATTGTCCGCGGGTTCCGTAATGGCCCCATGTTAACTGCCCACATGGATTTCATATAGGACTACACTTGCCACTAGGTGGGACCCAACTGGGCAACATGCTTAAGACCCACATGGGTCCCAGCTTTAACCCAGCTAAGTTTTGTATGTGGGGCCAATGTGGGTTTTAAATGGGCTGGAAAATGGGCTCTGCATGGGATTGTCCGCGGGTTCCATAATGGCCTCATGTTAACTGCCCACATGGATTTAATATAGGACTGCACTTGCCACTAGGTGGGACCCAACTGGGCAACATGCATAAGACCCACATTGGCCCCAGCTTTAACCCAGCTAAGTTTTGTATGTGGGGCCAATGTGGGTTTTAAATGGGCTGAAAAATGGGCTCTGTATGGGATTGTCCGCGGGTTCCGTAATGGCCCCATGTTAACTGCCAACATGGATTTAATATAGGACTACACTTGCCACTAGGTGGGACCCAACTGGGCAACATGCTTAAGACCCACATGGGTCCCAGCTTTAACCCAGCTAAGTTTTGTAAGTGGGGCCAATGTGGGTTTTAAATGGGCTGAAAAATGGGCTCTGTATGGGATTGTCCGCGGGTTCCGTAATGGCCCCATGTTAACTGCCCACATGGATTTCATATAGGACTACACTTGCCACTAGGTGGGACCCAACTGGGCAACATGCACAAGACCCACATGGGTCCCAGCTTTAACCCAGCTAAGTTTTGTATGTGGGGCCAATGAGGGTTTTAAATGGGCTGAAAAATGGGCTCTATATGGGATTGTCCGCGGGTTCCATAACGGCCCCATGTTAACGGCCCAAATGGATTTCACATTAGATTGCACTTGCCACTAGGTGGGACCCAACTGGGCAACATGCACAAGACCCATCTTGTTCCCAGATTTGGGTACTACAAGGTTACTACATGGGCTGAAATACGGGCTGTAACTGGGATTGTCCATGGGTTCCATGCTGGCCCCAGCAACTTATGCAAGGGGCCAAGCTAGCTATCATCTGGGTTACATCTAAAAGAATATCAACACCACACACATACATTTTAAAGGATTAAAGCACACAGTGAGATTAAAATACTTTCAAATTTAAATTTTATTGGAGACACACAAGGACAGTATTTAAATAAGCAGATTAATGTCAGATTAAAGGGATAGTTCACAAAAAAAATTAAAATTTGATGTTCATTTGCTTACTCTAAGGGCATCCAAGATGTAGGTGACTTTGTTTCATAGTAAAACACAAAAAAATATTTTTTTAACTCAAACCATTGCAGTCTGTCAGTCATATAATGACAGTCAATAGTTACCAAATCATTGAGAGTAAAAAAAAAAAAACATGCACAGACAAAACCAAATTAAACACTGTGGCTTGTGACAATACATTGAGGTCTTGAGACACATAACGATGGGTCTGTACAAGAAACTGAACAGTATTTATATCATTATTAACCTCTGATCCACCGGAACATTCAGCTGTATGGAGAACGTTCACAATAGCTGACGTGTGATGCATCAACATGCTCTGGCAATGTAGTCAAAAGCTTGTCTTTTTAGGTGAAAAGTCAATACTCGCAGATGAGTTCACACAAGGAAATGTAATGTTTCAGGATAAGCACAAGGCCAATATGCTCATGTAAACAATGAGTGATGTATACACGTGAAAGATCACACACGGACTGGGTGAACATTCTCAGGACAGCAGAACGTTCCGGTGGATCAGAGGTAAATAATAATATAAATACTGTTCTTTTTTTTTTTTGCACAGACCGATCGTTTTAAAGGGATAGTTCAATCAAAAATGAAAATGTGATGTTTATCAGCTTACCCCCAGGGCATCCAAGATGTAGGTGACTTTGTTTGTAGTCTGTCAGTCATATAATGGCAGTGGAAGGGCACAAACCTTTAAAGTAAAATCCAAATTACACCCTGCAGCTCGTGACGATACATTGATGTCCTAAGACACGAAACGATTGTTTTTTTTATGAGAAACTGAACTGTATTTATATAATTTTTTACCTTTGATACACAGCCACGTCTAACTGTCCTGAGCACGAGCTCATCATCCGGCTCGTTACATGTGTACGCGTTCTGGCGTAGTACACGTTAATGCCGGAAGCGATCTGTCGCATGAATACGACACTCATTGTTTACACAGTGCACAGAGATTGTTGGTATAGCAGCTATTCAAAATGGTAATTACTTGCACTTATCCTGATTGTTCAAACCGATTTAAAGCAAAAAATTAAGTTTGCTTGCGCAAACTCATCCGGGACTGCTGACTGTTCACCGATTTCCCCTTATAACGTTTGCGTATACTATGCCAGAGCGCGTACACGTGAAATGAGCCGGAGGCTGAGCTCGCGCTCAGCACAGTTGGACTTGGCTGTGTATCAAAGGTAAAAAATGATATAAATACTATTCAGTTTTTCACAAAAAAAAACAAAAAAAACAATCGTTTCATGTCTTAGGACATCAATTTATCGTCACGAGACGCGGGGTGTAATTTGGATTTGTCTGTGCATGTTTTTTTTTTTTACTTTTAAAGGTAAAACCAAGCACCAAGCCCATCCACTGTTATTATATGGCTGACAGACTGCAACGGTTTGAGTTAAATATCTGAAGAAACAAAGTCACCTACATCTTGGATGCCCTGGGGGTAAGCAGATAAACATCAAATTTTCAGTGAACTATCCCTTTAAGACCTCAATGTATCTTCATGAGCTGTAGGGTTTAATTTGGTTTTGTCTATGTATATATATTTTTTTACTTGTAAAGATTTGGTAACCACTGACTGACCTTTAAAGAGCATCTCTTAAAAGTTATAAACCTACTTGTTCAAAATAATGTAAAAGTTATTACATTTTCAACCTGTATTTGACCTAATATTTACTGAAAGCTTTGAACATTTGAACAGGAAATAAATTGGAAACAATTAGAAGCAGCAGCAACTATACATTTGTGCTTACAGTGCAGACAGTCACTCGTGCATTCTAGACATCCTCTGTACTCCTCCGTCTCTTGTTCCAATTTTGAGAGATCCCCATCAGCTTCTTGCCAATCAGTGCAGCCTTATTAAGAACCTCTGCAAAACAAATTTGTTTAAATATACTGAATATGCAAGATCAAATTACAAATAGCAGTTTTGTGCTTGACTGAATTAGGGTAATGCTTACAATGAAAATAATTTTGTTACTTACATGTAAAAACAACATATTAAAGAAAAACAACTATTACTCAGGATAATACTAAAAATAATAATAATAATTCTGAATTGTCATAGAATTGGATCGTCATTGGAGGGGCATTAGGGAAATCAATAGAGAATTACTGTTCATTCATTCAAACTAATCTAATTAAATTTTATATTGCTAAAATCAGTTTATGAAGCATGAATATGTTTTAAAGGACCACTACAATTATTGTTATGAGTTAACCATTTAAAAAAAAAATAATAATAATAACAACAAAAATTATAATAATTTTTTTGATAAAGACTTTTTCATTATACTATTAGGCAGATTCTCGCATTTATATTCTATGTCCATGGATGGAATCGACCAACAAAATAATGCTTAAAGTATTTTTTATTATTATTAATATTATTAATGCTGATGATTTATGAGTGCATTTAAAATAGAAATTTTAAAATATTCTTCTTTGTGCCGTTGGAAAACAAATGAGTTGATCACAAATGTGGACCATTCTTAAATTTCCAGGATGGATCAACTTAAGGGTTACAGTTTTAATAACATAAGTTAGAGCTGTTAAAAAAGGGTAATTACCCTGAGAAGTTAGAGCTGTTAGATAAACTAAAATACTAAAACTTTTTTTTTTACTACCTGAAGATTTAACAAAAAAATACATAATAATAAAATAAAAAATAAAATAACACGTAATTGTAGGTTCTGGCAAATTCATTTTTAGAGTCAATTTAGAATTTAAATCATTACACTTAATTCAGAATCCTAACTGCACACTGTATTAAGTAAATTATGTAAAAACAAATTTAAATAGACATAAAAGTAAACTAAAAAGTACTTTTTATAACACTTTAATAACATCAAATCAAAACTCCTCGCACATTGCAAATAGTTAATAAATCCATACCAGATGTTATAGTGGAGTGTAGCAGATAAAGAAGAGCCCTCCACTATATTGCCAGTAATCAGCTGAATCCTCAGTCGGTCTGGGGTGGGTTGATAAGTCCTTAAAAATAAAGATTTCACTTTTAAAATTCTTTTAAAGTCTTATACAAAATGTTTTTCAAACGTACCAACATTTGCCACTATAAATCATTCAGAAAACATGAACAGTCAGGTTTGAATATGTTAGTTATTATATAATTAAAAAATGTAAGAATATGCCTAAATCATGGCAATCCAGAAAGAAAAAATGTGAATCCCCAAAGACACTGGATTCACAACAATAGACTCTTTTTATAAATGTATCATAACATGATAAACACAATTGTAGCTTAAAAATTAGTGCACTCAAATCAAACCAAAACTTATCATAATTTGACCTGCAGCTGCATTTATCCAGACCCATTTGAGGCTCATGAAGGACTCATAATATTTTTGTAGTGAAATAAATAGAGGACTGATGATTGTAGCATGTTCTCCGTATTTGTTATCTCAGATGAAGAAAGACAAAATAATAAAAAAGTTAGTCATATTGATAATCAGTGGGGCAAATGTCTTACAAATGTATTTTTTTGATTATGAGAAGAACCATACTTTTAACTTTATATTTTAATAGATTAAAAATTAAAAATAATGTTATTGGTAGCAGTTTGTGTTTTTATAGTTAGATATAGTTAGCTTTAATATCACTTTCATCACTTACTGTACTCATTGCTCCTTCTCATGCATTGCGTTTAAATTAGCTGACAACATTTGTAGCCTATCTATAACACATAGCAATATCAGGGGCTACAAATACGTGCTAATATGCTAATCGCGATTAGCATCTGGTTTAACATCTTTGATGAGCCAGTACACACAAAGATGCAAGTCTTAGTGCGTCTGTTAACTTACCTCATTTGTAACTTACACAGAAAGAACATAACACTAGAAAGACTGAAATATGTTCGCTTACCTGATATCAGCAATCTGTTTGCAGGACCTCCCAGATCCAGTCCGATCTTCCTCTGCGTTCACATTCCAGCTTTTGTTCTCAGCATGTCACAACGCGAGTTAATTTAAAATAAAAATGTAACAGTCACTTATTCAAATAACCAGGGACAGACCGCGTAATCTTGTTGAACAGAAGCACACACATCACCAACTCAAACTAACGTATTTTCAAACTTGACCGGTAAAGGCGCGCACAGTTGTCATTGGCCAGTTACTAAGATGACAGTCAGCTTAACCAATCATGATCCCTGCAGCAAGGTTAAACAACCAGCGTGGTAATGGCAAGATAAAGATTTTTTTAAGAAATATGTGTGTTAAGTGTTATTTGTAGGCTGTATTATTTTAATAGTTGTTCAAAAAGTGTTTTCAGTGTATGAAATAAAAATGCAGTTTTAGCAATTCACAAAATTTTAGGTCCACAAAATCAAAACAAAGATAGGCTATTGATTCAAAATACATACACTATATAGCCAAAAGTACCCTTCTAATGAACAGGTTTGACTACTTTAGTAATTTCCATGAGTACAAATCTTAATGTTTAAGCATAAAATGATATTCTAGGGAATTGATTTTAATAGCAACAGTTTGGACAGGAGCTTCTTCAGTTCTAACATGACAATGCCTTTGTGTATAAGGCAAGGTTCAAATTGAAATGATTGATTCAGTCAGTGTGGAAGAACTTAACTGGTCTGCATAAAGCCACGTCTTAATCCCAGTTGAACACCTCTGGAGTGACTTTAAATGCAGACATTGAGCCAAAAAGTTATCACCAAACAATGACTTGTACATATCGGTAGCCTACAGTCATTTTTGACAAATCCAAAACTTTTTCAACAGAGATGGAAATACAATTTTTAAATACATTAATTATGTTCCCATTTTTGTTGCCACAGTTTTAGAAGTGCCTATTTCTGTTTTAAAGAAGGATTGTCCTAATACTTTTATCCATGTGGTGTTTGTACAAGTCATTGGTGTTTGGCGATGCGTTTTTGGCTCAAGGTCTTCATTTAAAGTCACTCCAGAGGTGTTCAACTGGGATTAGGACATGGTTTTATGCAGACAAGTCAAGTTCTTCCACACTGACTGAATCAGTCATTTCGGTTTGAACCTTGCCTTATACACAAAGGCATTGTCATCTTACAATTGAAGAGGCTCCTGTCCAAACTCTTTCTATAAAATTAGAAGCACAATTCCCTAGAATATCATTTTATGCTCAAACATTAAGTTTGTTCTAATGGAAATTACTAAAGTAGTCAAACCTGTTCATTAGAAGGGAGCAAATACTTTTGGCAATAGTGTATCATGTAAAAAAAAACAAAAAACAAAAAAAAAAAAACTTTGATTTATAAGTATTTTTGTTAACCCTTTTCAATCATTTAGCAAACCATTTTATAGCTTTGATGGTTTGTCATGTGCTGGGACAGAAAATGAAAAAAGCTAATGATACATTTCAGAAACATAAAATTCCATTCTATCTTTCTTTAATTGGGCTATTTTATTATATGAACTGATGACCTTACAAAATTTAAAAGAATATCTCTAGAAATGCATTTGTCACTCTGACTGACCATAAAACTGGGGGAGTTCCACTAAATCAGGGCACATGACAAGCTGCTAGAGGGTTTGATTTCTTCTACCCGTCTCAAAGCCATTACAATCCCAATATTTTATCCCATTGTTTAGAGATAATTAGTAATCTCTAACCTTTTCATTAAAGTGCACAGTTTTCTTTATTTTATTTTTTATATAAAAACATCTATTGTGATAAACATTGTGCTGTAACTAACAAAATCAGACCACTAAAAACTGACACTTTGAATAGGTAATGTCCAATGAGTGTACAGGTCATTTGCCCAATTTCAGATAACAAAAGACATGTGCTATGCAGGACATTTTTGACCACACCCAGGTTTGACCTGGTTTGCCTGTACCAGCTGGGTTCTTCAACTCCAAAATTCTGCTATCATTTCCTCACCTTAAGTTGTAGGCTACCAAACCTGTATTAATTTCTTCTGTGTGATAAAAACAATATACACAAATATTTTGGGAAATTATCTTAACAAAAAGTTTCTGGTCCCCAATGACTTCCATAGCCTTTTTATTTATTTATTTTTATTTCCCAAGATGGGTCCAGCAACTGGCTTCCAACATTCTTTAAAATATCTAATTCACAAATAATTTAGATAATGTTCAACAGAAAAAAAGACTTCATGCAGGTTTTGAACAGAGAATGAGCAAATGATGACAGAATTGTGATTGTCTTGCTGAGTTTAGTTCTAACTCTAACCAAACACGGCTCTAACCAAAAGCTAATCATAATGCTCCAAACTATTTGTAAATTAAACTCAGTCATGTTTGATTAGAGTTAAAATCATATTTGGTTAGGCCAAGAGGACCCCATGTCCCTTATGAAAATTTATAATGGTTTTACAATGAAAAAAATCTATAATTATTGTAGTTATTTTTTGGTAACTATCAATTAACTATATGGGTACCAATTTGGCCCCATGTGGGCTCCCTATATGGGACTGATTGTGTTTGCCCGTGTCTTACACAACTGGAATGAATAAGCGGGCCCCATATATATTTTCCCATTCTGAACCCATATAAACAGTAACTACGTGGGTATTACCTTGGCCCCATGTAGGCAGCCTGTATGGGATTGATTGAGTTTGCCCATGCCAGACCCATATGGTTTATCAAAGCGGGCCCCATATGTGTTTCCCATTTTGAACCCATATAGACGGTAACTATCTGGGTACTACAATGGCCTCATGTAGGCAGCCTGTATGGGATTGATTGAGTTTGCCCATGCCAGACCCATATGGTTTATCAAAGTGGGCCCCATATGTGTTTCCCTATTCTGAACCCATATAGACAGTAGCTATGTGGGTACTACCTTAGCCCCATGTAGGCAGACTGTATGTGATTGATTGAGTTTGCCCATGCCAAACCCATATGGTTTATCAAAGTGGGCCCCATATGTGTTTCCCTATTCTGAACCCATATAGACAGTAGCTATGTGGGTACTACCTTGGCCCCATGTAGGCAGACTGTATGGGACTGATTGAGTTTGCCCATGCCAAACCCATATGGTGTGTCAAAGCGGGCCCCATATGTGTTTCCCCATTCTGAACCCATATAGATGGTAACTATCTGGGTACTACCTTGGCCCCATGTAGGCAGACTGTATGGGATTGATTGAGTTTACCCATGCCAAACCCATGTGGTTTATCAAAGTGGGCCCCATATGTGTTTCCCCATTCTGAACCAAAAAAGATGGTAACTATCTGGGTACTACCTTGGCCCCATGTAGGCAGACTGTATGGGATTGATTGAGTTTGCCCATGCCAAACCCATATGGTTTATCAAAGCGGGCCCCATATGTGTTTCCCCATTCTGAACCAAAATAGATGGTAACTATCTGGGTACTACCTTGGCCCCATGTAGGCAGACTGTATGGGATTGATTGAGTTTGCCCATGCCAAACCCATATGGTTTATCAAAGTGTGCCCCATATGTGTTTCCCCATTCTGAACCCATATAGATGGTAACTATCTGGGTACTACATTGGCCCCATGTAGGCAGACTGTATGGGACTGATTGAGTTTGCCCATGCCAAAACCATATGGTGTGTCAAAGCGGGCCCCATGTGTGCTTCCCCATTCTGAACCCATATAGATGGTAACTATCTGGGTACTACATTGGCCCCATGTAGGCAGCCTATATGGGATTGATTGAGTTTGCCCATGCCAAACCCATATGGTTTATCAAAGTGTGCCCCATATGTGTTTCCCCATTCTGAACCCATATAGATGGTAACTATCTGGGTACTACATTGGCCCCATGTAGGCAGCCTATATGGGATTGATTGAGTTTGCCCATGCCAAACCCATATGGTTTATCAAAGTGGGCCCCATATGTGTTTCCCTATTCTGAACCCATATAGACAGTAGCTATTTGGGTACTACCTTGGCCCCATGTAGGCAGACTGTATGGGACTGATTGAGTTTGCCCATGCCAAACCCATATGGTGTGTCAAAGCGGACCCCATATGTGTTTCCCCATTCTGAACCCATATAGATGGTAACTATCTGGGTACTACCTTGGCCCCATGTAGGCAGACTGTATGGGATTGATTGAGTTTGCCCATGCCAAACCCATATGGTTTATCAAAGCGGGCCCCATATGTGTTTCCCCATTTTGAACCAAAATAGATGGTAACTATCTGGGTACTACCTTGGCCCCATGTAGGCAGACTGTATGTGATTGATTGAGTTTGCCCATGCCAAACCCATATGGTGTGTCAAAGCGGGCCCCATATGTGTTTCCCCATTCTGAACCCATATAGATGGTAACTATTTGGGTACTACCTTGGCCCCATGTAGGCAGACTGTATGGGACTGATTGAGTTTGCCCATGCCAAACCCATATGGTGTGTCAAAGCGGGCCCCATATGTGTTTCCCCATTCTGAACCCATATAGATGGTAACTATCTGGGTACTACCTTGGCCCCATGTAGGCAGACTGTATGGGATTGATTGAGTTTGCCCATGCCAAACCCATATGGTTTATCAAAGCGGGCCCCATATGTATTTCCCCATTCTGAACCAAAATAGATGGTAACTATCTGGGTACTACCTTGGCCCCATGTAGGCAGACTGTATGGGATTGATTGAGTTTGCCCATGCCAAACCCATATGGTTTATCAAAGTGTGCCCCATATGTGTTTCCCCATTCTGAACCCATATAGATGGTAACTATCTGGGTACTACATTGGCCCCATGTAGGCAGACTGTATGGGACTGATTGAGTTTGCCCATGCCAAAACCATATGGTGTGTCAAAGCGGGCCCCATATGTGTTTCCCCATTCTGAACCCATATAGATGGTAACTATCTGGGTACTACATTGGCCCCATGTAGGCAGCCTATATGGGATTGATTGAGTTTGCCCATGCCAAACCCATATGGTTTATCAAAGTGGGCCCCATATGTGTTTCCCTATTCTGAACCCATATAGACAGTAGCTATTTGGGTACTACCTTGGCCCCATGTAGGCAGACTGTATGGGACTGATTGAGTTTGCCCATGCCAAACCCATATGGTGTGTCAAAGCGGACCCCATATGTGTTTCCCCATTCTGAACCCATATAGATGGTAACTATCTGGGTACTACCTTGGCCCCATGTAGGCAGACTGTATGGGATTGATTGAGTTTGCCCATGCCAAACCCATATGGTTTATCAAAGCGGGCCCCATATGTGTTTCCCCATTCTGAACCAAAATAGATGGTAACTATCTGGGTACTACCTTGGCCCCATGTAGGCAGACTGTATGTGATTGATTGAGTTTGCCCATGCCAAACCCATATGGTTTATCAAAGTGTGCCCCATATGTGTTTCCCCATTCTGAACCCATATAGATGGTAACTATCTGGGTACTACATTGGCCCCATGTAGGCAGACTGTATGGGACTGATTGAGTTTGCCCATGCCAAAACCATATGGTGTGTCAAAGCGGGCCCCATATGTGTTTCCCCATTCTGAACATATATAGATGGTAACTATCTTTGGCCCCATGTAGGCAGCCTATATGGGATTGATTGAGTTTGCCCATGCCAAACCCATATGGTTTATCAAAGTGGGCCCCATATGTGTTTCCCTATTCTGAACCCATATAGACAGTAGCTATGTGGGTACTACCTTAGCCCCATGTAGGCAGACTGTATGTGATTGATTGAGTTTGCCCATGCCAAACCCATATGGTTTATCAAAGCGGGCCCCATATGTGTTTCCCCATTCTGAACCCATATAGACGGTAACTATTTGGGTACTACATTGGCCCCATGTAGGCAGACTGTATGGGATTGATTGAGTTTGCCCATGCCAAACCCACATGATTTATAAAAGCGGGCCCCATATGTGTTTCCCCATTCTGAGCACATATATATGGTAACTATCTGGGTACTACATTGGCCCCATGTAGGCAGCCTGTATGGGATTGATTGAGTTTGCCCATGCCAAACCCATATGGTTTATCAAAGCGGGCCCCATATGTGTTTCCCCATTCTTAACCCATATAGACAGTAATTATATGGGTACTACCTTGGCCCCATGTAGGCAGCCTGTATGGGATTGATTGAGTTTGCCCATGACTGACCCATATGTTAAACCCATATGGGCTCCACTTGTATAGCCCATTTTGAGCCCATATGCTCATTTCTCATTAGTGACCCAGCTGGGACCCACATGGGGAGCCCACCTCTTTTGACCCATGTGGGACCTACTTAGCTACCTCAAGTGGGCCCCAGATAAGATGCCCATTTTGGGACCATGCCCACTTGGTACCCATATAGCCCAAGCATAAACCATGTGGGCCCCACATATGCATGTTGGCTGGGTAAACAAATGACTCTTATGAATGAACCGGTTCTTTGTAGTGAATCAAAAACATGCAGAGCAGCCAGTGTTGTCTGATTTTTAACAAATGATTCTTATGACCCAGTTCTTTGTAGTGAATCAGAAATGCATTGTGCAACCAATGTAGTCTGATTCTTAAGGAAAAAAATTACTCTTATGAACTAGTTTTTTGTAGTGAATGAATCAGAAGCATACAGTGCAACCAGTGTAGTCTGATTCCAAAACAAATGACCCTTTCTGAGCTGTTTTATTTATTTTTATATAGTGAATCATAAACATACAGTGTGAAGAGTAAATTCAGATTTTCGAACAAATGACTCTTATGAACTGTTCTAGTGAATGAATCAGAATTATGACCAGTGTAGTCTTATGAATCAATTTATGTAGTAGGTCAAAAATAACCAGGGCAACCAGTGGAGTCTGATTCTTTAAAAAAAATGACTCTTTATTAACCAGTTCTTTGTTGTGAATGAATCAGAAACATATAGTGCCACCAGTATAGTCTGATTCTCAAACAAGTGACTATCTAAGCTGTGTTTTTTTCAAATAGTGAATCAGAAACACACAATGTGAATTCTGATTTTCGAACAAATGACTCTTATGAACTGGTTCTAGAGAATGAATCTGAATTCTAAAGTGTGGCCAGTGTACTCTTATGAACCATTTCTTTGTAGTGAATCAGAAACATGCAGAGCAACCTGTGTACAGTCGTGGCCAAAAGTTTTGAGAATGACACAAATATTAGTTTTCACAAAGTTTGCTGCTAAATTGATTTAGATCTTTGTTTCAGTTGTTTCTGTGATGTACTGAAATATAATTACAAGCACTTCATACATTTCAAAGGCTTTTATCGACAATTACATGACATTTATGCAAAGAGTCAGTATTTCCAGTGTTGGCCTTTCTTTTTCAGGACCTCTGCAATTCGACTGGGCATGCTCTTAATCAACTTCTGGGCCAAATCCTGACTGATAGCAACCCATTCTTTCATAATCACTTCTTGGAGTTTGTCAGAATTAGTGGGTTTTTGTTTGTCCACCCGCCTCTTGAGGATTGACCACAAGTTTTAAAATTTGGGGAGTTTCCAGGCCATGGACCCAAAATATCAACGTTTTGCCCCCCGAGCCACTTAGTTATCACTTTTCATCGTGATCGTGCTGGAAAATGCATTGTTCTTCACCAAACTGTTGTTGGATTGTTGGAAGAAGTTGCTGTTGGAGGGTGTTTTGGTACCATTCTTTATTCATGGCTGTGTTTTGGGCAAAGTTGTGAGTGAGCCCACTCCCTTGGATGAGAAGCAACCCCACACATAAATGGTCTCAGGATGCTTTACTGTTGGCATGACACAGGACTGATGGTAGAGCTCACCTTTTCTTCTCCGGACAAGCCTTTTTCCAGATGCCCCAAACATTCGGAAAGAGGCTTCATCGAAGAATATGACTTTGCCCCAGTCCTCAGCAGTCCATTCGCCATACTTTTTGCAGAAGATCAATCTGTCCCTGATGTTTTTTTGGAGAGAAGTGGCTTCTTTGCTGCCCTTCTTGACACCAGGCCATCTTCCAAAAGTCTTCGCCTCACTGTGCGTGTAGATGCGCTCACACCTGCCTGCTGCCATTCCTGAGCAAGCTCTGCACTGGTGGCACTCTGATCCCGCAGCTGAATCCTCTTTAGGAGACGATCCTGGCGCTTGCTGGACTTTCTTGGACGCCCTGAAGCCTTCTTAACAAGAATTGAACCTTATTCCTTGAAGTTCTTGATGATCCTTTAAAGTGTTGATTTAGGTGCAATCTTAGTAGCCACAATATCCTTGCCTGTGAAGCCATTTTTATGCAACGCAATGATGGCTGCACGCGTTTCTTTGCAGGTCACCATGGTTAACAATGGAAGAACAATGATTTCAAGCATCACCCTCCTTTTAACATGTCAAGTCTGCCATTCTAACCCAATCAGCCTGACATAATGATCTCCAGCCTTGTGCTCGTCAACATTCTCACCTGAGCTAACAAGACGATTACTGAAATGATCTCAGCAGGTCTTTTAATGACAGCAATGAAATGCAGTGGAAAGTTTTTTTCGGGATTAAGTTCATTTTCATGGCAAAGAAGGACTATGCAATTCATCTGATCACTCTTCATAACATTCTGGAGTATATGCAAATTGCTATTATAAAAACTTAAGCAGCAACTTTTCCAATTTCCAATATTTATGTAATTCTCAAAACTTTTGGCCACGACTGTAGTCTGATTCTAAAACAAATGACTCTTATAAACTAGGGATGCACCGAATATTCGGCCACCGAAAATGTTCAGCTGAAAATGGCCCAAAAGGTTTTCGGCCGAAAGATTTTTATCACCGAAACAACACGGCCGAAACATTAAGTTGTGATGACGCAAACAGAAACCGCGGCCTGCACGTGCTTGTCTGAAGCAACACGTCTGCGGTGTGGACGTATTTCAGTATATCTGAGAAAGACCCACGGATAGCGATTTGCAAAACTTGTAATGCTGAAATTTCAAGAAGGGGTGTGTCTGCAGTCGTGAGTGCAGTAATTAGAGCAGAGATTGGCGCATTGCGCGCAGACAGACGTAGCTTTCAGTGAGTGAAAAACAATGGCTTTATGTTGGTGTTACGTCGCAATATTTTAAAGATATGTCTTTTATATATACTGTATTTTTATAAATATTTATGTTTTAAACCATGGAGGTGAGCCAATGGATAATCCACAAGCAACGTGAGAACTGCGCAATATGTTAAAAGGAAAGTAAAAACTGACAGTGCTTTCAGCATCTGACGTACATTCTCTCAGAGACAATGAGAGACGATTATACTTCATATGCTGATATTAATTTAGTCCCCTAATATTTTTCTTGTGCCCTGAACATGGTGGGAAAAAAAATAAAAAGAAACATATTTTGTGTAAGGTTTGTTAGTGGAAGTCGGTTCTTGAAATAAAGCTCTTAAGTTTCATTGATGACTGCAGTGTTATTAGGGGTTAAGAAAGTCATAATTATGATTTCAGGTGGTCTTTAATGTGGGGACTGAAAGACAAGAATTGCGATGAAACTTCAAAAGGCTATCCATTGAATAAATATGAGCGCTGCACGTTTCAAAGTCATTTGCTGCGCTGCTTTGTGTACTACCAATCTGAAAGCGTCTCCTGCTGGAAGAGAAATGCGTAGACTTGTAAATGTGAACTGATGGATCCAAAATTTAAACAATTAAACAATTTAAACAAAGGCAGTAAAATATATGTATATGTTATTTAAGTAATATAATACTTGATTAATAATAATAGTTTAAATTAATATAATTGATTTATTCAATTTATTTTTATTTTATTTTTTTATTATTGAAGCTTTATTAATTTATGCAATTGCAATGCCTTGATTTTAGTAAAATTAGTACACAATCATAGCCATAAATGCAATAGTACTAATAATTGGCATAATTCTTTCGGTGTTTCTGTTTTCGGTTTTCGGCCTTGGTTTTCTCTTTTTTGGTTTTCGGTTTCGGCCAAGAATTTTCATTTCGGTGCATCCCTATTATAAACTTTGTAGCAAATGAATCAGAACTGGTTCTAGTGAATGAATCAGAATTCTAAAGTGTGGCCAGTGTACTCTTATGAACTTGTTCTTTGTAGTGAATCAGAAACATGCAGAGCAACCAGTGTTGTCCGATTCTACAAAAAAAAAAAGACTCTTATAAACTGGTTCTTTGAAGTGAATCAGAAACATAAAGCACAACCTATGAAGTATGATTCACCAACAAATGAATCCTAAGAGCTTTCCTGATTGATTGATTGAATTTGTCGTCGTAAAAAAGTAGAATTTTTCCGCAGATAGAAACCAAAGCAGATGGTACATCTGTGCTTGTGGATATCTTGTTAACAATGCTACATAGTATTTCAGACAGATCTTGTTGTTTTCATCAGATGGTCAGTCAAAAGATTTCAGATGTTCCTGCCAGATCACAGACTTCAGAAAACACCAAAGGCAGTAATAAGCTTTTACAGACATTAAAACAGTCTCCTGTTTGTGTTTTTAATGTTTGTAGCATTCTTTACTGTAACAATCATCATATTAGCAAATAAGTCTTTTAACCACAAGTTTGAGCAGTTTAAATGGTTTCATTACCAATTCAACTTGATGTTAGGGAAAAAACAGTTCTGTCTTTATAGCCTTGCATCGTCGCTTGGGATATAACCTCTTCAGAAACCTACAGATCTTTCCATTTGCTGTTAAACAGAATTAGCTTCCCCATTAAACTAGCGTCAACACCAATGCTTGAGGCTGCCACTGTCTCAAACAACAACAAAATGTGACTCTGCAACACCAAATACTTCTTGCATATTACCAACACAATTGTAAAAAGGACACAAGTTATTGTCGTTTTGCTTACATTGAAGTGATCAAAGCTTTTCACAAGAGCTAGCTGCTTCAGATCTGTTGCTCTTTTATCTTTTCTGCGATTATATGAAGTTAGACAGTTTTTCTTTTCTTTTTCTCTGCTCTCTTGCCCAATCTGGAATGATGCTACTGTAGAAGATTATTTTAACTTTTTTTTGGATGACTGGATAGAAGCTGTTAAGTAACAAAATGATGTGGCGTTTAATGCTATCAGCTTTGTTTCACCATCAAAGAAAATGTTTTGATGAGTATTTTAGAATCTGAAAGCTGTTTGATAAAATATTTGATGTATTCCGCAATGACCTAGACCTGTATGCAAATCTTTTTTAGTTTTGTATTGAAGAAAAATGAATGCCGGGATTAATCACATGAATTATTTTATTCACACTAAAAGGCTTTTCAAAATAATCATAAGACAGTTACATAAATCTTTAATGAATATGACTTCAATTTAGCTGATTTATACAGCAGAAAGTGGTTATTAATTTAATAAACCTTACAGTTCAACATGCTTGGCAATTGGCTTTGTGCAGTTAGTAAATCAGGATTAAGATGTTTCCTGCTGAACCCATCTAATTTTATTGACTAAGTTTTAACTAAGTGTTATCTAAAATCTAAAATAATAAAATAATTGGAGCTGACAAGGAAATTTCCTGCAAGTTTTTAGCCAACCTAGGCTCATTAGAAAAAAAACTTGCCTGTGGCGACATTTATGCAAATTATTTTGTCAGAATTGCATGATTCTGACTTTTTTCTCTACAAATGCAAATTTCTATCTTGGAATTCAGAATTAAGTGATTAAAAACGGGAAATTCTGACTTTTTTCCTTTTTTTCTTTTAATTCTGACTTTTTAGGTCAGAATTGCGTGATTAAAAACTTGCAGTTCTGACTTTTTCCCCCCACTAATGCGAGTTTCTATCACAGAATTCTGACTTTTTTTCTTGTAATTCAGATTTTTTTCTCAGTGACACAAAATCACCATTCTGACTTCCCCCCCACTAATGCGAGTTTCTATCACAGATCTCTGACCTTTTTTCTTGTAAATTATGACTTTTTTTTTGTGTCAAAATTGTGTGGTAAAAACACAATTCTGACTTTTTCCCCACAAACGTGAGTTTCTATTACGGAATTCTGACTTTTTTCTTATAATTCTGACTTTTTTGGTCAGAATTGTATGCTTAAAAATTCACAATTCTAACTTTTTTCCCCCACTAATGCGAGGTCCTATCGTAGAATTCTGAATTTTTCCCCCCCTTGTAATTCTATTTTTTTGTATTCTAGCTATTTTCCTCGCAAATCAGAGTTTCTATCACAGAATTCTGACTTTTTTCTTGTAATTCTGACTTTTTTCCCCCACAAATTCCGACTTCTTTCTCAGAATTGCATGATTAAAAACTCACAATTCTGACTTTTTCCCCAGCGAACTTACTTTTTTCTCAAACTTGCATGATACAAACTTGCTATTTTAATTTTTCTTCTCTGAATTGAGATATAAACTAGCAATTGCGAATTATAAAGTCAGTATTGCAAGATATGAACTCACAATTCAGATTTTTTTTTCTCAGAATTGAGAGATAAACTTACAATTCTAAAAAAACAAGTCACAATTGCGAAATTTAAACGTTCAATTCTGACTTTTTTCCCCCCTCACTAATGTGAGGTCCTATCACAGAATTCAGACTTTTTTTCTTGTAATTCTGACTTTTTTGGTCAGAATTGCGTGATAAAAACTCGCAGTAATTCTGATGCGAGATGACTTTTTCCCCTTGTAATTCTTTATATATATATTTAATTTTTTTATTTTTTATTTTTGTCAGAATTGCGAGATAAAAACTCGCAATTCGGACTTTTTTCCGCGCGAATACGAGTTTCTATCTCGGAATTCTGACTTTTTTTCTTGTAATTCCGACTTCTTTCTCAGAATTGCATGATTAAAAACTCACAATTCGGACTTTTTTTCCCAGCGAATGTGAGTTTGTATCTCGGAATTGTGACTTTTTTTCTCAAAAATGCGTGATACAAACTTGCTATTTTAATTTTTCTTCTTGAGATATAAACTCGCAATTGCGAATTATCAAGTCAGTATTGCAAGATATAAACTCACAATTCAGATTTTTTTTTCTCAGAATTGAGAGATAAACTCACAGCTGCAAGTTATAAAGTCAGAATTGCAAGAAAACATTTGCAATTCTAAAAAAAAAAAGTCACAATTGCGAAATATAAACTTGCAATTCAGTTCCTATTACGGAATTCTGACTTTTTTTCTTATAATTCAGACTTTTTTGGTCAGAATTGTGTGATTAAAAACTCGCAATTCTGACTTTTCCCCCCACTAATGCAAGGTCCTATCGTAGAGTTCTGACTTTTTTTCCCCCTTGTAATTAATTATTATTTTTTTTTTTTTACACAATTCTTTCCTCGCAAGTTCGAGTTTCTATTACAGAATTCTGACTTTTTGCTCGTAATTCTGACTTTTTTTCCCCACAAATGCGAGTTTCTATCTCGGAATTCTGACTTTTTTTCTTGTAATTCCGACTTCTTTCTCAGAATTGCATGATTAAAAACTCACAATTCTGACTTTTTTTCCCAGCAAATGTGAGTTTGAATCTCAGAATTCAGATTGTTTTTCGCAAAATTGCGTGATACAAACTTGCTATTTTATTTTTTCTTCTCAGAATTGAGATATAAACTCGCAATTGTGAATTATAACGTCAGAATTGCACGATATAAACTCATAATTCAGATTTTTTTCTCAAAATTGAGAGATAAACTCGCAATTGTGAATTATAACGTCAGAATTGCAAGATATAAACTCATAATTCAGATTTTTTTCTCAAAATTGAGAGATAAACTCACAGTTGCAAGGTATAAAGTCAGAATTGTGAAATATAAACTCACAGTTCCGCATCAGAAAAGCCATCCATATATGTTTTGAGGTCATAACTATATAGCATTGTGCATGTTACTACGCCAAAATAAGAATGTTGTGTGAAAAAGAGTAAAAGTTGTTGGCTTTACTGCCATCAGTGGTAATTTTAGATGGAATCTGCACCTATATATAGGTAGCAGTAGTTCAAAGTTTTGTAATGTTTTTGAAAGAAGGCTCTTATGCTCACCAAGGCTGCATTTATTTAATCATAAATACAGTAAAAAAGTACTTGCAAAATATTATTATGTAATGCCCAAACTGAATTTTCAGCAGCCATTACTTCAGACTTTGTCCAGATCTTTCAGAAATCATTCTAATAAGAAACGTCTTTCAAACAATGTTTTTGAAACTTCTGACAGGTGGTGTCTGATTTTGCAAAAATGTAGATGTGTAGATAAGTTGTTTTTATTACTTCACTTCCTTCACTGAGCTCTGAGGTAAAAGTTTGACAAAACTCAGCGTTGTGGAAAAAGATCACGTTCTGGACAGAGACTGTCCAAGGCTGTCTGTTTTTGAAGCAGGAACTGGCTCAGGAGAGTGTATTGTGAGCGAACAGAGGGATTTTAGTAGCAAAGCTACAGGGATTCATACATTTCAGCTTTCATTTTTCCAAATCTCGGATTTGCTTGTTGTCAAGCATATCATCCCAGTGTAGATACAGCCGTGTTATTCCCCCTAGTTTTTTGAAATTCAATGGGGTGTTCACTTGAATCTCTCTATAATTCATGGGTCTTCGCCCATATACGCTGGGCGCTGTTTATGGTTTTTTTTTTTTCGTCTTTTGGATGTAACATCTCTCTCTCTCTGGAGTGTCAGGCCCAAGTGCCAGAAATGAAACAAGCCATTCGGCCTCATTTTCTCCAGTCTCTTTCTCCCTCTCTGCTTGATGCTGGAGTGTGTGGTTTTGCGAAAGAAAAAAAAAATATTGATTGTAAGCTCTGTCGTGACTACCTCTTGCCGGAGCTCTTGGACGGCCTGTGCAGTTGTAATTTCTCAGATGGCAGAATCTCATTTACTCCTGAGCGCGATGTGTATTTCAGAATGTGTGAAAACAAGGCACTCGACGCAGCTGAGAGAGGGGGCTGTCAGATGCCACTCAGGCCAGGCTCAGGGCCCTCATCATCCCCTAGTGGATTAACACCTTCTGGCCTGGAACTATGCCGTGCGACTGGCCCTCTCATCCATCTCGTTCTGGCCTCCAGAGGAAAGCGAGTCCGTGTATTCGGCAGTCAGAAGCTAGTCTGTGTTTCCCGCAATCAAAAGACCATGGTTTTGGACAGCTCTCAGCATGTTGTGCTTTTTTTTTTTGGTCAAGCAAGTAGCACTATTGCTCATGCTTAGGGTTAGAAGTTTGTCCAAGTAACCCTAAGTGTTCAACTTATTTGTGTTGTATGCACATGACCATTCATAACACTTTTTTAAATAAAGAATTTAGTTTTATTTAGTAGAGAGAGCAATGATGATAATAACTCAAGTTCTGATTCACAAGTATTTTTTAATGTTGCTATTCTGTATTTCTATAAACTATAGATTATACAGGACTTAAACCAGTTATTCACCTTTTTGAAGTATTTATTAAAAGAACTGGCTCATATGAGCTAGTTCCAGGCTACGTTTGTCATGCTTGTCTCTAAGAGCCATTTGTTTGTGAATTGGAGTAAACCGGTTGTGTTGTATGTTTTTGATTCATGAAGAAGAACTGGTTCATAAAAGCTTTTCTTTTTCTTTTTATGTGCATAAATCAAACTAAACTGGCTGTACTGTAGTGTATCGGCTCAGAGTAATTTTTTTTTGCTAAATTGGATTCGACTGGTCACGCTGTATATGTTTGATTCACTGAAAAGAAGCGATTCATAGTCATTTGTTTGTAAGTCAGACTTGGTCACTGTATCTTTTTGATTCACTAAAAGGAATTGGTTCATTTTTTAAACTAAACTGGCTAAACTGGACTACACTGACTTTAGTATAATGCATATTTTTTGATTCACTTAAACTGTAAGAGTTTTCATGAATAAGACTACACTGATCACATTGTATGTTTTAATTAACTTAAAAACAGATTACAGAAGTGTTTTAATCATAAATCAGACTAAACTGTCACTATAGATTTTGATTCACTTGAAAGAACCTGTTCATAAGAGTGTTTTGTTCATGAATCAGACTAAACTGGTCACACTATAGATTCTGAACCTGTTCATAAGAGTGTTTTGTTCATGAATCAGGTCACGCTATAGATTCTGAACTGGTTCATGTGTTTTGTGTTTTGGTCGTAAATTAGACTAAACTGATCATTATATAGATTTTGATTCTCTTAAAAACGGTTCATAAGAGTGTTTTGTTCATGAATCAGACTACACTGATCACACTATAGATTTTTAACTGGTTCATAAGAATGTTTTGGTCATAAATCAGACTAAACTGATCACTATATAGATTTTTTATCACTTATTAGGCTATGTAGGCAATTAAAAGCTCATTATTATGATTTATTTGGTTTATTAATAAACGTGCAACTAATAGTCAACTAATGCTTAAAGGGGTCATCGGATGCAAAACTCACTTTTACATTTTGTTTGCACATTAATGTGTGTTGGCAGTTGGCAACCGCACCCTACAATTATATTTTTTTAATCTTTAAAAGTAATATTTTTTCAAATCTGGTCATTTTCAGCTTCTTGTCGGTGTTTCGACACACTGACAGAGGCCGCTCACACGATAGTTGATTGACATGAGCGTCTTACCTTAGACCCGCCCTCACCGAATTGAAACAGTCCGACTCTGATTGCCATTGTGTGACTCAGGTGCAGGGGAAGACAAGAATGTCTCCGATTGAGTGATTGAGGTGTTCTGTTGATGGACGTAATAATGAACATAGCAGTCGTCATTTACTCCCAACATCTGAGCCACTGAAGATGCAGGGGATTAATGGTACTTTCAGTTTTGAAAGGAAAGCGGCGATCCCGATCTACATATGCGTCTGTTCATGTGAATCATTCCTGATGCAGCTTCACCCACAGCAGAAGTGAGTATTAGGGTTTTTATGCATCTTTGCAAATGGCCTTTATTAACAATGTGCTTGTTGGCAAGTTCAGCCGCTAAATACGGCTAAAGTAAACATTACGGCTCATCATCTCACGGCAGAGATGGGCGGGGCGAGCAGAGCTCATTTGCATTTAAAGAAACATGCAATAGAATGAATAGATTTTTTGTAGAGCTGATTTTGACAAGGTAAAAGGGTGTTTTTTACACTACTATTGAGAATTTTTAACCAAAGTATATTAAAGACTTTTCATTAAGACCCTAAAGAATCATATGGACTTGTGGAAAATGGCCATCTGATGACCCCTTAAAAATGAATGACTACTAGTCAACCAGAAAAAATATTTAGTCAAGGGCAGCTCTAGTAAAAACCTTTTATTTTAATTTGAATACTTGGAAAATATATACACATTAGAAAAAAACTATTTCTGACAGACCAAACAACGTGAAAATCTCTCCTATTAAGTGTTGTTTTCGTCAAAATTGCAGACCTAGGGACATAGGAAAAATTTTGATATTTGGTGGTTAAAAATGTTGTAAAATGTTAAGAATTACTTAAAAATATAAATATTAAATATGCTTAAAGTTCAAAAGGTGTTATTTATATCAAAGACAACTTTTAAGATAATATCATGATCTTTACTGTGGACATAAAAGTTGCTGAATCCCAGAAATGACCCAAATCAGACTACACTGATTTCCTTTTTTATAGTTTTTATAAGAGAACCAGATCATAAGAGTCATTTGTTTGTGATTTGGAATAGACACTGTTTCCATTTTGGGGGATTTAAAGGTGCCATAGAATAGAAAACTGTATTTACCTTGGCATAGTTGAACAATAACAGTTCAGTCTTAAACACCATTGTTTCCTCCTCCTTATATAAATCTGGTGTTTGCAAAAGACCACTTAAAAATAGACTAATCCTAACATAACAGCGACTATTACATAAGAGTCACGATCATTAATAGTTACGCTCCCAACATTTGCATAGCCCAATCATCAGACGTTCTACAGCTAGGCTATTGTGAAAAAAAACAAAGCGAGGATAATAGCGAAAATGTCAGATCACGGGAATAAATGTTATGTTCCAGGTTGTGCAGGAGATGTTAAGTGCAGGGATGGTTGGTGTCTGTAACTTACACAGAAAGGCAAGGAAAACAAATAAGGCGATCGAATAAAATAAGGCAAGCCACTGAAGGGGCTTACTGCTAGCGATAGCCTGTTATATTGCAGTACAGAAGTTTTCACTTAACACATAAATTAAAGGCTGGAGAGATGACTGTGCGGCGCTGGCAAATGATTTGCAGATCCTGAGCATCACTAACAAGCATCTAAATTAATGTGGTAAGTACTGCCGCTGCAGTATAACGTTACACAGAGCACATGCGATCACAAAAGTGAAAGTAAAATGATTGTGCATTCAAAACAGCAGTTTCAATAAACCGCATATTAATAGCGGCTCAAGCTCCATGATTAAATATATATTTTCCTCCATGTGCAAGCTACTGAAATGAGCCGCTCTGTGAAACAGCCAATCAGAGCAGAGCTCATCATTAATATTCACAAACCTTCCAAATAAGGCAAAAACAGAGCATTTCATTCTAGGGACAAATCCTAGGGTTGTAAATGGACCTGTAAAACCGTTTCTGGAGAATGTTTGCCTTTTCCTGTGCCATATATCTTCTATGTAGATATCAGAGAACAATTTAAAATATTGTATCAATGCATTCTATGGCACCTTTAAAGAATCAATACCAAGAATTGTAACCCAGCTCTAGCCAGACTCAAACACGCATGGCCCGCATGACAGCCGCAGCTGAACGTGTCAAAACATGTGCGCGAACTGTTCTTTTTAAAGGTGAAATGAATCACGGCGGAGGACTCCGGGCGGGCGATTTGTTGAGCTAATGGTGGGCGAGACATCACATTTTCATGTTTGCAGGCCCAATGCATCACAGAGGGCCACAAACATTCATCACCGTTCACATCTCCTCTGCAGACATTTGCAAAATCTGTGTTTACTCATTATGTCTAGGTTTTCAATTCTCTGTCAGTGAATATGGATTAGATAAGCTCTCTTTCTCCCTCTCTCTCCCCCTCAGCGGTGAAGCGAGCGAGCGCTTCCAGAGACCGGGGCGGAAATTCGGTGTGAAATGCGAGGGCTGTCTGCGTGTGTGAGGGAGCTGACAGGATTTTAGGAGCGTGGAAATGGAAATAAGAAGCAGGCTTTGGATGTGCCCGGCTGCCATCCTGGAGGAAAGATTGGTGTCTGTCGCAACTGGCCCAATTTCAAGATTGCCACGTCCGTTTACTCTCCATCTTTATTTACACAAATCTGTTTTGTCACTCTCTCTTCACCATTTGCCTGGACAGATGCATTAAAACACTCAAAACAATCAAATCTGAAGCGGTCGCAAGCGATGGAGTTGATTGACGAATTGGCACGCCGTTCAACGCAAACGAGAGACAATGACAAACGCTCGATGGTGCTGGAACCAAGCGAACCAGCTCAGAGGCAGAGTGTGATGAATAAATTGGACTATCAAATGCATCTGAATTTAAATGTGGCATGTTTATCATCATATATTTCTTATTTGATATAGTAGATCTTAATTTATCCAATATCGTAGTGGGCCAAACGTCACGGGAAACAATACAAGCAAACACGCAGAATCAGGTGTTTAGAGAAACTACCGACTCGGGTTATTTGAAGAGCACTTGTTTTTATCAAAGCAATGTTTCTCTCGATCCTTCTGGAAGCGCTATTTGTCTGGCTTAATGGGTTTGTTTTTTTGGTTTTTATTTATTTTTGCAGACTTGTAGGACTGGAGATAATCATTTATCCATTAGCAGCCCTCTATGTTCTGTGCCATATGTTATTCCAGCTAAAAATAGTGTGTTCATGGCTAGTGTGTTCACAGACCACCGCTGAGATGACCTACATATGGGGGGAAATCATGAAAAGGTCATGTTTTTGCCTAAAATCAAACGAAAAATAAGAAACTAGAGTTTCAAAGAGATCATGAATGTTTTTATGTTTTTAGCACTGCATTACTTTCTTGACAATTAAACACATTTTCTCTCTTAAATTGGGCTTACATTTTCAGGGTCTTAGGTCTTAAATTTTCAGCCTAATAATAATCTTACTATTAATAATTAATCTTTATTAAAAAATTTTTTTGCCAAGAAACACATATTATAATTTCATGATTTTTTGTAATTTTTAATGTTTCATTTGATTAGATTTTTTTTTTTTTTGCCAAGAAACACATCTTATAATTTCATGATTTTTTTTTATTTTATTTAATTGTATTTTATTTTTCCAAGAAACACAACTTATAATTTCACGTTTTTTTTTTTTTTTTGTTGTACATTTTTTATTTTAATTTATTTAATTAATTTTTTTCATAAAATAATTTGTGTTTTTGTTAATGGTATTTTTAGTTTGTATTTAACATATTTTATTTCATTTATTTTTCTTATGTTTGCCAAGAAACACATCTTGTCATTTCATGTTTGTTTGTTTGTTTGTTTGTTTGTTTATCATTGTTTTTATTATTTTATTTTATTTTATTTTTCCAAGAAACACATCTTATAATTTCATGTTTTTTTGTAATTGTTTAATGTTTTATTTTATTTTATTTTAATTTATTTGTCTTATGTTTGTCAAGAAACACATATTATCATTTCAACTTTATTTATTTATTTATTTATTTATTTATTTATTTATATTATCTTTGTTTGTATTTTAATTTATTTTATTATTTTTGTCAAATAATTTGTATTTTTTTAATGGTATTCTTTGTATTCTATTTTATTTTTAGTTTATATTTGTAACATTTAATTTATTTATTTATGTTTCTTATGTTTGCCAAGAAACACATCTTATCATTTCATGTTTATTTATTTATTTATTTTCCTTGTTTATATTTTATTTTATTTTTTATTATTTTTGTAAAATAATTTGTATTTTTGTTAATAGTATTCATTTTATTTTATTTCTATTTGTTTGTTGTTGTTTGTATTTGTAACTTTTTTATTTTATTTATTTATTATTTTAAAAAAAAATCTTATGTTTGCCAAGAAACACATCTTATCATTTCATCTTTGTTTGTTTATTTATTTATATTATCTTTTTTTTTTTTTTTGCGTTTTATAATTTGATGGGTTTTTTTTGTAATTTTTTAATGTTTTATTTTATTTTATTTTAATTATTCTTCTTATGTTTGTCAGGAATTTGTATTTATTTATTCATTCATTCATTCAGTTTACTTAATTTAATTTAATTCAATTTAATCAGCATAAATTAAAAGTAGTATAATAAATAATAAACTATATACATTTAATAAAGCAAAAAGGGAAAACTCACAAACCTTGCATTGTTTGTATAAATACAGTTAAATGGAGCACCGTATAAATACCTAAATGTAGATTTATGCTGATCCCAAAGGCCTTTGAAACATCTAAACAGCCTCGTTTCCACTCCTCAGTCCTTATATCCTCATCATATCTGGCTAATATATGATGTCTGCTTGTCGCATTTACACCCAGCCACAGAAATGTGTCTTTGTTAGACAGACAGAAATCCGATTGCATCCATCCTGCTTTAATCGTGTTACATGCAAATCTGTGAGGTCTAATCTACTTTAGGCACCACAGAAATTGTCATTATATGCATTTATATAATGTTAAATAGACATTTATATCATTTATGGACATTAGAACTAGTGAGAGACATTGGCAACAACACACTTGAACTTTAAGTAAAGTATTTCTTTAAGTCTGAACTTTAAGTAAGGTGAACTCTCTTAATTTTTTTAAAGATTTCTAATAGGTTATTTAATGATATTAATAGTTAATAAAACTTTTTTTAATTCATTTTTTTTTTCTTATTTATTTTATTTTGGGCAATAAATAAATGTTATGTTATACTTATCTTTTAACTTTGTTTTCTGTAAAAAAATTTTTTTATTATTTTATTTTATTTTTCTTATGTTTGTTCTTAGAAACAAATCTTATTTTATGTTTGTTTATTTTTTAACCTTATTTGTTTTAGTTTTACTTTATTAATTTTGATATATGTTTTGTAATGTTTTAAAATGGTATTCTTTTTATTTTAGTTAGTTTGTATTAATATAAATTTTGATATTTTTAAAAAAAAAATTTTTATTTTTCCAAGAAACGCTTATTATTTCATGTTTTCTGTAAATGTTTATTTTATTATTATTTTTTTATGTTTGCCATCTTATAATTTCATGTTTGTTTGTTTGTTTGTTTATTTATTTATTTTAGCCTTATTTGTTTGTGTGTTGTTTTATTATTTTTGTAATATAATTTGTAATTTTTTTTAAAATGGTATTCTTTTTATTTTATTTTTAGTTTATATTTTTAATGTTAATGTTTTTTACAACAATGTTTTTTTTATTTTATTTTATTTTATTTTATTTTATTTTATTTTATTTTATTTTATTTTATGTTTGCCAAAAAACACATCTTATCATTTAATGTTTAGTAATTTATTCATTTTAGCCTTATTTGTTTGTGTGTTATTTTATTATTTTTATTGTTATTGTATTGTATTTTTAAGTTATTGTATTTTCTTTGGTTTTGTTTTATTTTATTTTATTTTTGCCAAGAAACACTATTTTATTTTATTTGTTTTATTTGTATGTTTTCAATGATATTTTGTTTACAATTTTATTTTATTTTGGGCAATGTTATACTTATCTTATAATTTTATTTTTCTTATGTTTTTTCTTAGAAACAAATATTATTTCATGTTTGTTTGATTGTTTATTTTTTAACCTTATTTGTTTTTGTTTTATTTTACTTTATTATTTTTGTAATATATTTTGTAATGTTTTAAAATGGTATTCTTTTTATTTTAGTTATTTTATTTTGCCAAGAAACACATCTTATAATTTCATATTTTCTGTAAATGTTTATTTTATTTTATTTTAATTTATTTTTTTATGTTTGCCAAGAAACATATCTCATTTCAGGTTTATTAATTTAATTTATTTTAGCCTTATTTGTTTGTGTGTTATTTTATTATTTTTGTAAAGTTATTGTTATTTTCTTTTTGTTTTATTTTATTTATTTTTTATGTTATTTTGTTTACAATTTTATTTTATTTTATTTTGTTCTTAGAGAAAAATCTTAGTTCATGTTTGTTTGTTTGTTTGTTTATTTTTTAACCTTATTTGTTTTTGTTTTTATTTTACTTTATTATTTTTTCTATGTATTTTGTAATGTTTTAAAATGGTATTCTTTTTATTTTAGTTAGTTTGTATTTTTAATATAAATTTTGATATTTATTTTATTTTTATTTTATTTTGCCAAGAAACGCATCTTATAATTTTGTTTTCTGTAAATATTTATTTTATTTTATTTTTATTTATTTTTATTATGTTTGCCAAGAAACATATCTTATTTTTTCATGTTTGTTTATTTATTTATTTTAGCCTTATTTGTTTGCATGTTATTTTATTATTTTTGTAAAGTTATTTAATTTTTTTTGGTTTTGTTTTATTTTATTTTATTTTGGACAAGAAACACTATTTTATTTTATACTCATCGTATAATTGTATGTTTTCTGTAAAATAATTTTATTTTAATTTTCTTATGTTTGTTCTTAGAAACAAATCTTATTTCATGTTTGTTTATATTTTAACCTTATTTTTTTATTTTAATTTTACTCTTATTTTAGTTAGTTTGTATTTTTAATGTAAATTTTGGTATTTATTTTATTTTGTCAAGAAACGCATCTTATTTTATTATTTTTGTAAAGTAATTTGTCATTTTTTTTAAATGGTATTATTTTTATTTTACTATTATTTTTATTTTATTTTTAATGGTAATGTTTTTTTTTTTTTACATATTTAAATTTTTATTTTATGTTTGCCAAGAAACACATCTTATTATTTGAAGTTTATTTATGCCTTATTTGTTTGTGTGTTATTTTATTGTTTTTGTAAAGTTATTGTAAATGTTTTGGTTTTGTTTTGTTGTATTTTATTTTGGCCAAGAAACAGTAGTTTATTGTTATTTTAGTTTATTTTTAATGTTATTTTTTTTTTTTACAATTAAATAAAATAAAATAAAATAAAATAAAATAAAATTAAATTAAATTAAATTTGATTTATCCACAGAATGTGACATTGCAGAAAAAACACCTGTGTTACATTTTTAACTGAAACCATCTAATTTGTTCTCAAGTACTGAACTCTACAGACTTCATAGAAAAATTATACTTTAATATTTTTAATAATTTAATAAAAAAAAAAAACACTGGTATTTCCAAGTCTTTCTGAAAGCAGCCCATCACCAATATAATAATAGCTGGCAGCTCCTTTTTAATATGCATGTATGTAAAAAAAAAAAAAAAAAAAAAAAACTCTCTTGCCTTCTGTTGTTTAAAAGAAAGAGGAGGCTCGGGCTTGATTCTGCAGCTAATCACAGGAGTGAATTATTGCGCAGGGTAATAAAGCTCCAAACGCATCGCCTTTGTTCCTCTTATCAGCTCAGTTAAGCAATTTACCTACACATTCTCTCTCTATAATCACCACCCGGCTGCAATTATGCACTTCTAGAAGTTTCTGAAGAGGATTGTAAAGCGAATAGATGTCATCAGATACAGCCCCAGAAAAGAAGACTCCAGTGTACATGGTTATACATTCAACATCACGTATGTTAAGCAGGATATTAATAGGCTTGCATGCAATTATACTAACTACATCCTTTCAAGTCAAAATCCTTGTATTATTAACTCCTAAGATCTTGTTCAGATTTTCATTTATTGATTACAGAGCTATAAGGAAAAGAATTTGTTTTGAGGATGTTTTTTTTTTTAAATCAATAAGTTTTTTGCAGTATGAAGATTTGAATTTATTAAAAATGTAGGTTTTGTCTTATTTTTAT
Source organism: Garra rufa (assembly GCF_049309525.1). Lineage (NCBI taxonomy): Eukaryota > Metazoa > Chordata > Actinopteri > Cypriniformes > Cyprinidae > Garra > Garra rufa. The sequence continues at coordinate 12,540,691 of NC_133385.1, forward strand.
GATCAGTTAAAATTATATATATATATATATATATATATATATATATATATATATATATGTATATGTATATGTATATATATATATATATATATATATATATATATATATATATGTATATGTATATATATATATATATATATGTATATATATATATATATATATATATATATATATATATATATATATATATATATGTGTGTAATTTTTTATGATTTTTGTGTAATTTTTGTGATTTTTCAGTATACTTTTAAAAGCATCGTTTTCATCCTGACAAGTCAAAAGCCATATATTATATTATATTATACCATATTATATATTGTAATGGCAACTTGTTAGATCTTGTTCATATTTTGAACTATAAAGCAAATAATTTATCATGTTTTAAGTATGTTTTTACTGGAAAACAAGACTAGATGCAGATTAAGTAAATGCTTATTAATTACATTTATTTATTTATTTATTTAATTGATCAGATTATCAGATTTTATTTATTTCAATTTTAGGTTTATATATCAGTTATGCATATGTTTCTACATCTTATGTAATACAAGTTTTTAAAAAATATATACAAATATATTTTATTTCATTTTAGTGATTTTAGTCATTTTTTAAATGCATCA
>NC_133385.1:12541810-12604015 GCF_049309525.1 Garra rufa
AATGTTTTTGCTGGAAATCATTTAAAAACATTTTTTTATATTTATTTTATATTTTATTATTATTTTTTTGTATTATTTTCAGTATTTTTTTGCAGTGTATGTTATCAGAATTGAATTTATTAAAAAATCTTTAGATTTTTTTTCTATTTTTCATGTCATATTAAGATGCATATAAGGATGTTTATTTTTGTATAAAAATATGTTTTATTTTATAATAGCAACTTGTTAGATCTTGTTCATATTTTTCTATTTATTATATAACTAATATTTCTATAGTTATATAGTTTAAATATTTATTTTTATTTCTTGATTATATAGAAATATAAGGCAGATAATTTGTTTTTACTAAAAAACAAAACATTTTTTGATATTTATTATTATTATTATTATTATTATTATTATTATTATTATTATTATTATTATGCAGTATAGGTTATCAATTTCAACTTATTAAAAAGTTTTATCCTATTTTTAATATCACATTTATTTTTATGTTTTGTCTTAAACATATTTTAATTTTATTTTAGTGATTTTCTGTATATTTAAAAAGCATCCTTTTATCCTGTCAAGTCAAAAGTAAATGTATTTATTTATTTATTTATTTTTGCAGTATAGTTGGTTGATCAGATTTTAATTTATTTAAATTCTAGTTTTGTCTTATTTTTAATGTAAATGATGTATATTATGGTGTGTTTTTTAACATCTTATGTAATATAATTAAAAAAATATATTTTATAAAACTTTTTATTGATTTCAGCACATTTTTAAAAAACATTGTTTACATCTTTTCAAGTCAAAACCTAGCATTATCATACTAACTCCTTCAATATTGTTCATATTTTTATTTCTTGATTATGTAGAAATATAAAGCCAATAATTTATAATGTTTTAAGAATGTTTGTACTAGAAATCAAAACATTTTTGACATTTATTTATTTATTCTTATTATTTTTTGCAGTATAGGTTATCAGATTTGAATTTATTACAAAGCTTTAAGTTTTATCCAATGTTTAATATCATATTAAGATGTTTATTTTTATGTTTTGTATAAAAAATATTTTTAATATTTTATTTTTATATTTTTATGTGATTTTCGGTATATTTAAAAAGCATCCCTTTCATCCTGTAAAATCAAAAGCCATGTATTTATTTATTTATTTTAGCAGTATAGTTGGTTGATTAGATTTTAATTTATTTAAATTCTAGGTTTGTTGATTTTTAATATCAGTTATGTATATTACGGTGTTTTCTTTATATCTTACGTAATATAATTTTAAAATAAAATTATACAAATATATTTTTATTAAATCTACATCTTTTCAAGTCAAAACCTTGCATTATCATACTAACTCATTCAATATTGTTACTATTTTTATTTCTTGATTATGTATAAAAAAAACAAATAATTTATAATGTTTTGTATAAATCAAAAGCCATGTATGTATTTGTATTTATTTGTTTTAGCAGTATAGTTTTTTATTAGATTTTAATTTATTTAAATTCTAGGATTGTCTTAATTTTAATACCAACTATGCATATTATGGTGTTTTCTTTACATCTTATGTAATATAATTTTAAAACAAAATTATACAAATATATTTTTTATAAACCTTAAAAACCTTATACTAACTCATTCAATATGTTTCATATTTTTATTTCTTGATTATGTAGAAATATAAACCAAATAATTTATAATGTTTTAAGAATGTTTGTACTAGAAATCAAAACATTTTTGATATTTATTTATTTAGACTATTCTTATTATTTTTCACACTAGGCTATAGATTATCAGATTTAAATTAAAAAATCTTTAAGTTTTGTCTTATTTTTAATATCATATTAGGATGCTTTTTATGTTTTGTATAAAAAAAAATATTTAGATGATTTTCGGTATATTTCAAAAGCACCATTTCAAGTCAAGTCAAAAGCCTTGTATTATCATATTAAATCATAAGACCTTCTTCAGATTTTCCCCTGATTATGTAAAGCGAGAAAAGTGAATAATTTACCGTAAGAATGCTTTCAAAATACAGACTACGTAACTCATTTTTTGCAGTACAGTCGGTTGGCGATAGGTAAAACTTTCCCATCTACATCTGATGCAATATAGTTTCACAATCCCGAAGTAATTCCTCAGTTTTCATGCTTTAATGCAGTAAAAAAATATCTCCCCCGTAACTCCTCCACCCACAGAGCTGCAGCCTGAGCTTCAGCAGCGTTAACAAACTTTATCACTGCTTTCATATACAGCACTTTGGCTGCCAGCCGGCCCGTATCAGCACAGATTTGTGTATCCGTTGATTCATGCCGGTAGATTCCTGCTGGACGGAGCGGGGCTTCAGTAGCCGCCAGGAGGCCTGAGTGAAGCGGCGGGAGGCCTGATTTTGAGGGAGATTTCTAGACACATTTTTCGCCACATTTGTGGCATTTTAGCTACAAAAACACGACTTACGATGACTCCTGTCAGATTTTGGGGCCTAATACATCGGGAAACAATCTGCTCGTGTTCTTTTTGAAAACGAGTCTACACTAATTACGATGAAAGGTAGGCGAATTCATGTTTCTTCCTCGTTGTTCTTTTCATGTTGCTTTTGTTACTTTATCTTCTGGATTTATGTGGGCTTGTTGTGGTTAATGGCTTCAGGAAAAATAAAAAAGCGATGCAGAGGAGTGTGAAAACATGGAGGATGAGTTTAAAAGGCCTGACTTGAGACTTCACCTTATGTTCCTGCGTGTTTACGCGTCGGTATGTGTGTCGAAGTTCGTTGTAAGTACTGGGCTGAATTTTTAGATAGATAGATAGATAGATAGATAGATAGATAGATAGATAGATAGATAGATAGATAGATAGATAGATATCAATTGTAAAAGTAACTAAGATTTAGGGCTGCACGATATTGGGAAAACATGCGATATGCGATATTGTTGTTGAATATTGCGATAATGATATTTCTTGCGATATAACATTTCCCTAGAGAAATGCCTTTTTTAATTATTATTATTATATTATTAATCTATGTTTTAAAATCATTTATATATGTAATGATCATACTAAAATAAACAGGTAATAGATATTTGTCTGTCATCCGAATTAAATCTAATTCAGGCTAAAAAAAAACTATGTCAAGTAAGTTGCAAACACTTGGACTTTAAAACACTATGAATGACTTAAAACCTCAGCAGATATTGTGATTTCTGGTTTGCTGTTACCATAGACCTGCAAACACAAAATGAATTGTTTTCAAACATTACTTTTTATTTACAAGTAAAATACACTCAAGAGCATCTATTAAGCAAAATATTTCCTTGCCTTGCCTGTTTGTTTGTTTTTTAAATAAAATATTAATAAATATTAATAAACAAATTGAATAATAAAAAAATACTATTAAACAAAAAGTTTACTATTAAACTTCAAAATGTTAGGAGCATAAAAAAAAACATGAAGAGCACCCAATTTATTTTTAGTAATGCACCAATCTTGATTCTTCATGGCCGATTCTGATTGCCGATGTTTTACAAGAAAATGGGCTGATTCTGAAAGCCTTTTTAAAATATATTTATTTTACTGCCTAAGCAAGGATGAATGAAAGTATGATGAACAAGAAGTTTATTTTCTCTATTATAGGCAGCCATTTAAATTAGAGACAACCTCTGCATTTTTAAAGAATTTACAGTATAAGTAACAAAAAATAAAGGACACAGTTCTTTCTTAGTCGTGCAGACAATAAATGCATCCATAATCAAAGTAGACTACTCTTTCAATATTCAAAGTGCAAATAGAGACCGATTTTTTTCAAGCATGATACAGAGTTATAGACAGCTACAAATCTTAATATAGCCCACATATTAATAACAGCCTAGATATTTCATGTAGCCTAATTTGCGCGCATTGTGGAGTCGCTCTCTAAACACGGGGTATTAAAATTGTATTTGAATGCGCGTGCGTGTTTTACTTTCGGTTTCGTTTTAACGACCGCGCGAAACTCTCAGCAGTGCTGAGCGTCCATTCTACAATACAAGAGATTACTTTACCAAAACCATTTGAAAGTGGGAGGACAACAAACGGGATTTTGAAAAGCGTGTCCTCAGTGGAAATTACACCCCTGCGTGAGTGCAACTCTGCCGCTGAGTTATCATCTGATGTGAATGTATGCAGCGTTGTACAGTAGCCTATATTGAGACTAAGGCGCCAGAATAAACAGAATGTGCGCGCTGTAAGACGAAATATAGCATATTTCTTCAAAAGCAGATTGTGGAGACCTTATAACTGTCCACAATAAAAAATCGTCAAGTCACACACCCCTAATTGCAATGCAGTTTGTGCAGATCCAGAACAGATTTTGGTTGAGAAAAAAAAACGAAACAAAAAAAAAAAAAAAAAAAAAAAAAAAAACGGCCGGTTTCTAGTTGAGCGGAGCGCAGTGTCCGTGACAGGGAGTGATTGACGGCTAATATCTCACATCTTCATTAAAGGTAATATTATAAATATTAAGTTTAAATGGTTGTAATGTTGGAGAGAACAGCGAACCTGTCACTGCATCAGCTCACAGCAGTCTGTGAAAAGTTTTGTAAAGAAATGAAACCAATTAAATGTCATTTATCGCAACTCTCTGCGATACTAATATCGCGTATACTGTTATTGATAATTTTTCGATATATCGTGCAGCCCTACAGATTTTTTTTCAACCCATTTTGATCGTAAAAGTGTGTTTATACCATTTGTAAATTTTATGGGTAGCCTATGATTTCAGGTCTCAGCATCCAGCTGTTTTTACAAATCTGTACAAAACCAGTTGGGGAAAGTTACTTTTAAAAGTAATGTAATGTTATTTAGTTACTTTTTATGGAAAGTAGCCTACTGCGTTACATTACTTTTGCTTTACTTTTTAAATCTGGGCAGGGCTGGCTTGCTTGTTTTTAAAGGGGCTATATGCAATTTTCTGAAATTTAAACTCGCGACTGAGTTTAAAAAACCTGTGGCCAAAAAACGGAACTGCTCTTCCCTTCTGCTCGCTCTCGTAGCGCGCGCTCGTACGTGCACACTTCACAAGTCATCCGTTGCAAAGAAGTCAACATTATGTTTACAGAGGTAAGAACAGTCAAATACATATATTGTTTGAGAAACTAAGTTTGTTTGCAATATATATGACACAACAAAATGCACAGTAGTGCTTCGGAGTTATATAGTAATAGTGTTTGTATATTTCATTGTTTGTTTAGAATAGTGTGAGTGTTTTATAAATCGTAACATAACACGAAGATAACGTGTCACAAAATGACACAGATCTGAGCTCCCTCCAAGGCTCAAATGCAAAGCCGATGTTCACTCTAGTCCTTGCTCGGCGGCGGTCGCTCTAAATCTTCGATCTTTTTCGGGCACTTGTCAGGGGTTTAACTTTTTTAGTCTTCTGTGGAGTTACTGTTGGTGTCAGAGTAGTCCTGTGGTAAAAAATTATCTAATAGTTATGATTTTACTTCGTTGATTGATTACATTGATAATTGCAATAATAATAATATGCATATATGCAATAATAATAATAATAATTTTTGTATTACAAGATTTAAAAGATGTTAGGTTTTAATATGCAAATGAGGCATTATTTAATGAAATGTGTGCTAATTTGCATACATTTCTAGTACAAAAATCTAAACTCTGAATTAGGGCTGCACAATTAATCAAACGATGTTGTGAGGTGCGTTTAGTCAATGAAGCCGGTACTTTGATTAGTAGTAAATCTCCATCAGGTGCGTTCAGCTGCGTTCAGCTGGAGCATTCAGAGGCGTAAATCACTGACAAGCTACGCCAAATCGCGCTCAAAATCGAATGCGATTTTGAACGCGATTTGGCGTAGCTTGTCAGTGATTTACGTCTCTGTGTATTAATTGCCGCTCCAGTTGAACGCACGTGATGGAGATTTACTACTAATCAAAGTACCGGCTTCATTGACTAAAGGTGCCTCACAACATCGTTCGATTAATCGTGCAGCCCTACTCTGAATGAAGTCAGTTTCAAAATTCTTGTTTAAAATAACGTGTTGGAGTCAAAAGTTTTTGCATAAGGAATTTTGGGTATCTCATTTTGTCACTCCATAATTTAGAAAATACTTAGAACAGGCAGAAAATGATAGATTTTTTTTTTTTTTTTTTTTTTTTTTTTACAGTTTTTGGTGGAATATAATGTATAAAATCAAGCAAATTATATATGATCTCTCTGTAAAAACCTTCAGGATGTAGACAGGAATAAAAATGTAAAGTTTTGTGTGTGTAAGTGCTACTGAAGTGGAGATTTATGGCTCAGTCTAGGAGAAAAAAACTAATTTTGACAAAACGGCCTTTAAAAATATGGATTGTAATTGAAATCTCTTGACACAAATAGATGAAGTGCTATAAAATAAATACCAGTGTCTTTTGGATGTTTTCTTTCCATTAGTATGAAAAAACACTTTATGAAAAACCAAAAAGGCCAAAATCTCAAACTTGACAGGTGCATTAAAAAACTGTTTTTGCCTGCAATGTCTCCCCTTAATATAAAAAGTTCTATTTTTGGCAAATGTAAAGCCTTTTTACACCTAAAGCCTCAGTCTTAAAGAAAAGTAAATTCACGTCTGTACAGTAGACCGCAGAAGAAAAAATGCCAACTCTTCAGCAATAAAAAAGAAAAGAAAACAAAGATTAGATTATCTTGAGTAATTTTTGCTTATTAGTATGGATGAATTGGATCATCGATGTTCGGCAGCAAAGACATTGGTTAATAAAATGGAATTAAATACATAAAAGATATTTGTATTATTTAACATATTTAATTATTGCAGGTTTTTATTCATTTTGAGGAATGCTTGATCTGTTTTTTTTTTAGTGAGTGAGATGAATTAATGCATGTTCACATTTGAAAAAGTAACTCAGATATTTTCTTGTCAATTAAATAGTAATGCGTTACTTTACTAGTTACTTGGAAAAAGTAATATTATTACGTAACTTGCATTACTTGTAATGCTTGATATTGCAAATTGGTGTGTCTTACCATATTATTTGAATGTAATATCTTAATTATGAATACACTGGTTTGTAGTGTAAACAGTTTTAGAGTTTTTTATTATTAATATTTTATTTTATATTTATTTTTTTATGTTATTCATCTCGTTATTTCCCTATAGTGGCTAATGAACTGGTCATTGCACACTGAGTCCGAAATTTTACGGAGGGGAAAAAAAAACGCATAAGAAAATTTCGGACTCGGTGTGCAATGACCTTTACTTCTGCCTTTTTTTTTTTTTTTTTTTTGATAAAGAAAAAGGTGGCTATTATTCAAAAAGACAACACATGACATTTTTACTGTAGAATAATGTCAGTTAATGTGTAGTATAAGGATAAATTGCACTGTAAAAAAAAAAATCTGTAAAAATAAGGCACAATGTATTTCCATATTGATTTGTTTGCTTTTTCAAGCTTTGCACTTCATTGCATTTTGCTTAACTGAAATGTCAGTCAAATTAATAGATAACGTCTTGGCAGAATTTAATATTTTTGTTTTCTGTACATATCTACTTTTAAGGGCAAATATTGTGTCAAATACTGGATTTATTTATTTATCTATTTGTTTATTTATTTATTACGTCCCAGAATTCCCTGCATGACACATTTATGTGATTTTTATTTTATTTAAAATTTTAGGTATAGATTTTACAGTTTTATAATATTAATAACAATACTGATATGTATTTCAGTGGTTTTTATTATATTTTAAAAACACAGAATTTTGTAGTTCAATAAAATTATCATTAACCAGAAACTTTGTTTGTTTTATTTATTTGTGTATTTGGGGTTCTATAAATATAGATCATGATCAAATTATCAGTTTATTTTATTTTATTGGCAGAACATTTTATTTATTTATTTTTTATTGTGTGCAAATATTGTTTATAATTTTTATGTTTAAGTTTATGGCATAATTTTTTTATGGGCAAATATTGTCAAATGCTGTACTATTTGTTCATTTATTTATTTATTTAATACATCCATCCCAAAATGACACAAAATATAACTTCATTTTCAAAATTTAACTTCATTTTATTTGTTTCTATGGGGTTGTATAAATATAAAACAAATAGGAAAAAAGATTTAGCATGATTAAATTATCAGTTTATATTTTTTATTGGCAGAACTTTTTATTTTTTTATTGTGTGCACATATTTACATTTATGGCCCAAAATGGTCAAATTTGTATATTTTTTTATTAATACATCTCAGAACGACACAAAATTTTACTTCATTTTCAGTTATCGATGTTACAGTTACAGTTGTAGATATTTATAAAAATAAAAAAACCTTTATATAGGTTTTTTTTTTTTTTTTTTTTTTTTTTTACAAAAATTGAACAGGAATTATCTACAGGGTTTTATAAATATATAAAATAATATATATTTATTTAATTTTTTTTGTGCACATATTTACTTTTATAGGCAAATGTTGTGTCTCATTCTGGTTTTATTTATGTATGTATTTATCCATTTAATGCATCCCAGAATTCCCTGTTCAAATGATTATTTTATTTTATTTTAGCCAGAAATCCAACAGAATTATACTGTATGATTGCATAAAAATGGTTTATTCCTCCATTTTATCAATGGCTCCATGATCCAAGTGTCATTTTCCTGACATTTGTATAGTCAAATTAACATGTTAATCAGTTGCCATTTCATTATTGACAGAATGAAATCATTACTTATTGATATAATTCTTCTCAGGAATAGCAACAAATCATTACCCGCTGTTTACTGGAGGCTTCCCTCAGTAAGACGCAGAAAATGTAGCCATCGCAGGCTAATCCCTTCTCACCCTGAGCCCAAACTGGTCACTTTCACCTTGATTGCTTATGCAGATTTGGGAAATGTAAAATTAATATAGATACAGAAGTCAGACTTTATGGTGAGTTTTGATCATATGATTACTTCCTCTACAGAACACCCATAAATGTCTACATATACTGTATGTTGCAGATTTCTCTGGCATCAGCGGAGGGAAATGAGCTCCACGTGTGGGAAAGAGCTGGAGATGAAAATTGGATCATCCTGTAGAGGATTTCAGGAAGAGGTGGAAGAATTGGAGTTGGGTGAGGAGACATAGTCTATAATTCTTGCAGCACAAACGCTCATCTCAATCAGCGGTGACCTGCTCGCCATAAATCAAGAGGTAACGTAAAACAAGGTGGAGGAGAAGAAACGGAAATGCGCTTTGCTTTCCCGTCTCTCCCTCCCGTCGTCTCGGAAGAGAAAAACGGAAGTCGACAGATCATTCACTACATCAGAGGCAAAGATTAATGGTTTATCCTTGAGAGCAGCAATCAACAAACACATGACGACATGCCTCACTAGCTGCAGCGGCAAAATGCACCACATGATTTACTAGTCACAATAAAAAGGGAAATTGGCTCTGTATATTTTCCCCTAATTTCATTTCCAGAAGCAGGTTTCTTTCATTCTACTCAAACAAGATAATTGAACGAAATTAAAAAAATGTACGCATTATGTTTAGACTAAAAATCATATATATTTAAAATACATATTTGGATTAATATGTGAATTTTACATTATGTAGAAAAAATATTGACTATATATTAACATAAGTATATTATACTTCTTCGAAAATATGTATTATGTATCATAAAAATGTTAATATATAATTTATATAACTTTTCAGTTTTTATATATTTCAGTTTTTCTTTTTTAATAAATCTGCAAAAATGTCAACAATTCTGTGTTTTTCTGTCAATATGGGGTGCTGTGTGTACATTAATGAGGAAACAAAATGAACTTAAATGATTTCAGCAAATGGCTGCAATATAACAAAGAGTGAAACATTTAAGGGGGTCTGAAAACTTTCCGTACCCACTGTATATAGTTTTATATGTAATTTTTCTAAAATAAATTTAATCATTTTAATTATTACTAATTGTGCAACATATGTAAAAAAAAAAAATTATATTTGGTATTGGAAATTGTTAAAAAAAATCTTAAGTATCAAATCTATATTTGCACACACACACACACACACACACACACACACATACATGTGTGTATATATATATTTGATATACTTGAGACTTTTTTTTTTAACAATTTACAAGTTAATTTTATAATACTTTGTCTATTTACCTCTCTTCATAACATATGTAAGCATATGTAACATAAACGTATGTAGAGCATAATACAATCAGCCAGTCCTCACAAAATAAACTCTGAAAACATGAAGAAAACCTCAACACCATATAGTGACAAATTTTTTTCTTCATTTTTTTTCCTGAAGAGCTGTAATATAGCATACAGATATACATTATAGAAATTTGTAAAATTTGCATCTTGTTGATTGATGTCTTTTCTCTTTTTCCTCCTTGGCGTTCCCTCAAACCCCCCTGAAATGAGTTTCTGAGACAATCATTTTGTATTAAAGACATGATATGTGTGCAAAGGGATGGTAAAAATGCAAACATTCCTCACACAGTTCAGGATCTCAGCTCGCACTGTCACTATGGCAACTGAAAGCTGTTGGAAGTCTATGGAATAAAGACGTGCAGAATGAAACTTCACTTTACAGATGTTTGCAGTGCAAAAACCCACCTTAGTAAAGTTTTTACCTGCAGTGCTGCTGAAAAAAAAACCCTGTGCAGATTACATGCACCAGCCTAAAATAGTGATTTATAGCAGGGCTCTTAATTAAAGTGCTCTTGGCTCAAGGTATCCGTCGATTCTGTGCTTAAAAAGATATGACAGGGGAAGTAAATAAATAAGCGAGTAAACTCTGAAATGAATGAAGCTCATATCTGCAGCCGAAAACCGCAGGCAGTATTAAAGCTCATTGTGGCCGTCGCATCCTCTGGCATTACAGCATCTTATTTAAATATTTTTCTAGATAGAAAAAGAGTCATCAATCCTGCATGACAAACTTACAGTGTAGTCAGCTCCCTGAAGGCACCGTAGCTAATAAAATACACCTGCTACCGGTCCTGTCTTGTCCTGTCCTCAGCGTCTCCATATCCCCCCGTCAACTTGAAGGTGAGCTGGATGGCCGTTTTGTGTTGTTGTTTGGTTTCAGGAATATTTGTGTACAATTAAACAGGGTAGATAACAGGTAGGCTATTCATGTATTCGGAAATGGGAATTAGAATTAGAGCTGGCACTGAGCTTTTCCCACAATGCACTGCTGACGCACGGCAAATGAAGTAGAGGCTGTGAAGCCATTGTGTTCCTTCTTTCAAATGTTTTGTAATTATTTTCTATTAAATAATCATTTTATATGTAATATTTTTAATTAATAATTTATATTCAATTAATGATTAATCAATACAACTTTGTTTAATATTTTTATTATATATAAATAAAAATAAAAATATTAAAGTTGTATTGATTAATCATTAATTATTAATTAATTAAAAAATTTACATTATAAAAATAAGTCATTTATATAAAGATTGTATACATACTAAAATATATAAATATTTTTTTTTATATTTTAGTGTGTATGTACACACACACATACAATAAATATGTTAATGTTTTCTTTGTACAATTCTTAATTTTTAACAATTATTTTAATTATATATATATTTATGTATGTTAAATTAATAATTGTACAAAATAAGTACAAAATTATATATATATTTTAGTATGTAAACAAACTTGCTTATTTTTCTAATATAATTTTAAAATAATTTAAATAAGTGTTAAAATCAATACTTGTACAATAAAATACATATTAACATATTTTAGTGTGTTTTTATTTAGTTTTTTTGTGATTTAATTCAAATGTATTATTCATGGTAATTTTTTTTGTAATTTAAAATATAAGATATAAAACAAGATATATGACAATATATTAAAATAACACATTTATAAAATATAAAAAATATATGTTTTTGTTGTAGTGTATTCTGAATATTAATTAATATATTAATTGAAATTATATAGTTTTATTTTATTCAGTTCATGTTATTTTGAGTGTTTTTGTTGTAGTATATTTAGATGTTTAATTTATTGTAATTTAATATTTAATTCAAAAGTTATATTAATATTTTACTAATAAAGAATATTTTGCTAATAAGAAATTATATTTGTTTTCTTTTATAACTTAAAAATAATACACGTTTTATTACTGTTTTTCAATTTTATTTAAATTAGTTAAAATAAAGTAATTTTTTGTTACTATATTTAAACGTTTTATTACTATATTTAAATAAAAATAATATTAGAAAATAATTGAAATAAAAGAAAGTACAAAAAATGTAAATTAATAAAAAAACAGCTAATAAATATATAAATTATTTTAAAAGAATTATGTAGATAGAGGAAACTGATCTGAATCCAGGCCATATTAAGTAACTGGCTTTTTAGCATTCGACGAGTTTTAATTTGTAACAGAAAAAAAAACCCTGAATTTGTATAAAATACAGTACATAAAATGATTATTTATTCTACAGCAAGACCTGACAAACATTCCTACAGTCGTGTGTTATCTAACCACGTGGGCCTGGGGCACACATGCAAACCCAGCAACCAGCAGCTGTAATATTATAATGATTGTCTTTGGGCGCGTATAGATGAGTCACTCGAGTCGCGTTCGCACACATACAGACGTGATGCGGGGTTTGGCTGCAGGTGGTCTGTCTCAACACATCACCTCACGCAGCTCGCCTGTCATAATGTGTGCAGACAGGTGTGTGTGCCACACAATCTACTCCTCTGTAATCGCTACAATTACAGGCCGAACGAGGCTTGTGCGACGCCACATAACGGTCGAGGGTTTGAGCGAGAACGAAAAGAATGAGAAAGCGTGATCATTGCTGACAGGTCGGTCTGTTCGTAGCATTTAAGACCTTTTCATGGGTATTTGCTGCTGTCCATTTCAGTATGTTTACATTATACAATATCATCATGGTGGGTGTTGGCGAAGTTAGATTTGTGGCATACAATAATCCCCGTCAGATGAGAGTCTTGCGTTTGTTCTGTTCTTTTAAATCCTCCTGTCAATGCATGATATTCCCTTTTGGAAAAATCCAGCCGCATGTGCAAAACATTTGAATGAAGGACCACAATGGCTTTACAGCCTCCAGTTGCACAGTGTCATTGGCCCTGTGTCAGCATTGCATTGTGGGAAAAGCACAGTCCCAGCTCTATTTCTAATTCCATTTCTGAATGCATGAATAGCATATCTGTGTGTGTATAGATATACATTCACCCATACAGTGCTGGGCATATTGCTTACAAATTGTAGTTAATAATGTAATCCATTACTTATTATGTTTACTACTCGTGTGATATTGCATTTAAGCGGCATGAGAGTTTTAAATGCATAAGAATTTTTAAAAACCCTCTTGTGCGAATTACTTCTTTTAGCCACGGATTCAAATCTCAACACATCAAATCAAAAACGTAACTTTAGAACTAACGAACAGACATGCTTCTTTCTTGCTTCTTTGAAAACGTATTGTATTACTGTTTTAAAAGCTTACTGTATTCTGTAGAGTATAATGAGAGAGAGATGGACTAAGCAAGTGTGATTACCTGCATCTGATACAGCATTCATTCTTCAGCTCAATCTCATATTCACAATAAAACATTAGTTTGAATGTCCGCTGAGGAAAGCGATATCTTTGTCGTACTATCCTTTCATCTGTAAAGATTTCCGATGACTCAGTGCATTTGTTGGCTGTGTCTTGCCAATACCAAATACTATTATTAAATACTACTATTATTTATATAAAATACTATTTATTGAATGATTTAAAACCTTTTTGAATTTGAATATTTAACTCAATCAAATTAACTTATTTTGTCTTTTTAATCTTCTGTAGTAGTTGCATATGAGTCCCTCAGTTTTCCTAAATGTAAAAAGATGGATCTCAAAATCATACAGTCATTGTTAGAACGGGTTCAGATACACAAAAATGCTGAAAAACCAAAGAATTTGAGGGATTTTTCTGAAGAACAGCAGGCACTTTAACTGTTCAGGACAAACAATTGACTCACAAACAACTATCGCTAAACAAAAAACAAAAGCTGTGGATCATTCAGGTAACAACACAGTATTAAGAATCAAGCGTATGTAAACATTTTTATAAATTCAACTATTATTTTCTCTTGTGGACTATATGTAAACGTCTTTTATGTAAAATATCTTATTCAGGTCAGTAGTAAATAATACATAACATGCATTTTGTATATGGTAAAATAATTAACATTTAACAAGTGTATGTAAACTTTTGACTTCAACTGTAGGTATATGTATGTATAAAGTTTCTTCTGTAGCAAGAACCTTTATATTTAAAATACTTTTTAAGATATGTTTTTTCCTCTAGCACTGACGCTGAATGTTTTTAAAGCAGTCTGGACAATTAGATCATGTGCAGAATTATTTATTTTACTGTCTGGAACAAAAAGCAGCAGTCATGGCAAAATCACTTCACTCAGGCCTCATTTTGTCCAGCGGCTGCTTGACGTTCATCAACAATTCATAAGCTGGATGTTTAAAAGAAAATGCAAGCTCGACAATCCTAAACGCAATGTTTAAGTTTGCTCCTATCCACGTGTCAAGTAATTTGATCATGGCTTCAGTCAAGTGGAATTTTTTTTTTTATATATATATCTCCTAGTTCCCGGTACTCTAAATTATTCAAACTTCAGATCATCTGCAGATTTTGTTCAAGGAAAATCTGATTTGAATGTTTAATGTTCACCCAATCCAATCACATATCGGCTGACTTTGCATTAAATGAAGTTTTTCTGCTGTTGACCTGTTTAAATGCCAGTAGCACTGTCTGGTTTAGATTCAGAACTGATATATTTACAGAAAATGTTATTTTGTGTTTCAGCACCTCATACAGAGATGACACCAACCAGACGACGACCTTTCCTTCAATCTTCTCCGATTTGATGCACGATGTAAAGTGTTTTGGACAGCTGCCGTGTTTAAACTTTTCAGCAGCTTGCTGAGTTGAGTTGTGAGTGAGATATCATAAAGCTTGGCACCGCTTTTCCTGGTTCATCGAGGGGCGGAATATATTTATGCAAGGAACATATGCACGGTAGGGCTGCTTTTAACATCATGCAGTATTACTCAAAACAAGGTTTAGGGCCACTGTGAGTAATATCCAGCGACCGCTCACAGTCTGTTCTCTACTGCCTCTGTCTGTGCAACTAAAATGCTCAAGTTTTTAATACATAAATCTGTTGTTTTTACTTCACACTGTTTCTCCTCAAATGTATAATCTGAACCGAATTTACAACCAATCAAGCGTATGTCCTTTATCTAATTACCAATCAGAATAAGATGCTGAGATGGGCTATCTGAGTGCCCTCCAAAATCAAGGGCATACAGAATGAAGGGCACTTTTTAGAATGGCTTAAATCAACATCAAACCTGATTAGCGTTTCCCGCATGTCTCCTTATTTAATTTGCTGCAAATAGAGAGGTTGTTCCTGAATACAGCGACATAAGCAGACCTCCGCTTTGTTGTTATCTGTCAAAGTCATGAAGGCTTTTGGGAAAACAGGTCTTTAGAAGGAAAAGTTCATCCAGAAATGAAAACTGGAAGAGTTTTCAGAATTGCAACAAAAACGTATTTTGTATTTCAGAATTGTCACATAAACTCGCAACTGCAAGTTTCAAAGTCGGAATCACGACAAAAACTCACATTTCTTACTTTTCTTACAAATGTGAGTTTGACTTTTTTCTCAGAATTGTGAGACATAAGCAGACCAGTCTTTAAGGGTTTTGGGAAAACAGGTCTTTTAAGGGAAAAGTTCATCCAGAAATGAAAACTGGAAGAGTTTTGTGAGATACAAAATCGCAATTCTGACTTTTCTTGCGAATGCAAGTTTGTATCTCGCAATTCTAACATTTTTCTCAGAATTGCGTCATACAAACTCAAAATTCTTACTTTTCTCGCAAATGCTAGTTTGTATCTCTATTCTAACATTTTTCTTAGATCTGTGATATAAACTCGCCATTGTGAGTTATCACTTTTCTCGCAAATGTGAGTTTGTATATTGCAATTCTGACTTTTTTTCTCACAATTGTGAGATACAAACTCACATTTCTGACTTCTCTCGCAAAAACGAGTTTGTATCTTTCAGTTCTGACATTTTTCTCAGAATTGTGATATAAACTTGCATTTGTGAGTTACGACTTTTCTCGCAAATGTGAGTTTGTATATTGCAATTCTGACTTTTTTTCTCACAATTGTGAGATACAAACTCACATTTCTGACTTCTCTCGCAAAAACAAGTTTGTATCTTGCAGTTCTGACATTTTTCTCAGAATTGAGTGATACAAACTCAAAATTCTGAGTTTTCTAGCAAATGCTAGTTTGTATCTCTATTCTGACATTTTTCTCAGAATTAAGTGATATAAACTTGCAATTGTAAGTTATGACTTTTCTCGCAAATGTGAGTTTGTATCTTGCAGTTCTGACATTTTTCTCAGAATTGAGTGATACAAACTCAAAATTCTGAGTTTTCTTGCAAATGCTAGTTTGTATCTCTATTCTGACATTTTTCTCAGAATTAAGTGATACAAACTCAAAATTCTGAGTTTTCTTGCAAATGCTAGTTTGTATCTCTATTCTGACATTTTTCTCAGAATTGTGAGATAAACTTGCAATTGTAAGTTATGACTTTTCTCGCAAATGTGAGTTTGTATCTTGCAATTCTGACATTTTTCTCAGAATTGCGTTACACAGACTTGCAATTATGATTTTTCTTGCAAATGCTAGTTTGTATCTCTGTTCTGACATTTTTCAGTTCATCCAGAAATGAAAACTGGAAGACCTTTTATCTTTTTTGCTTCCATGCATAAACATAAAGGTAGAAACATTGAGGACTGTGCTGGTCGTCCTTGCAAAAAAAAAAAAAAAAAAAAAACATGCAATTCTGACTTTTCTCGCAAATGCTACTTTGTATCTCTGTTCTGACATTTTTCTCAGAATTGTGTGATATAAACTTGCAATTGTGAGTTATGACTTCTCGCAAATGATAGTTTGTATCTTGCAATTCTGACTTTTTTCTCACATTTGTGGGATACAAACTCACATTTCTGACTTCTCTCGCAAAAGCAAGTTTGTATCTTGCAATTCTGACTTTCTTTCTGAGAATTGTGAGAAATAAACTCGCAGTTGTGTAAAAAGGTCACAATTGCAAGATATATATATATATATATATATATATATATATATATATATATATATATATATATATATATATATTTAAAATATATATGTCTAGTTTTATAGTTTATTTTATTTTGATTATTTTATTTTTCTGCTTAAAAAATGACATTTTTGAACATTCAATGGAAATAAAATGTTTCATAACTTAATTGGAATGTTAGCAAAACATTTCTAAAACATATTTTGTTAGCGGGCTCCTTGAGTGCATGAGTACCTGAATTTTTATGCTGTTTCTGTCTTTTTTGAGCATGGAATGACCGGTTGAGATAGATTTGTGTCTGCTTTCTGCTTGCATTTTTGTATGAAATTCTCGGTTTGAACGCTTGACGTTTTCAGTTCGCTGTCATTCATTGCTCTTCCTGAAAGTGAAGATTGTGCGTGTTGTCCAACTGTCAGTGTTGTTACCCGCGGTCTAAATCACAGGCTAAGCTGTGCTGATTTTTTTTTTTTCCCTCTGGTTCTCTGGTGGAAAAATGCTTTGTTTCCTTCTGTGTTTGACAGCTAATGGCACTGTGCCACTCTATGGAAGCTGTCATTCTGAGAAGCATCGCAGAGGCCAAAAAAGGGAGAAGAAGTGAGGGAATGTTATGCCATATGCTAACAAATATATCACTGAGGCGAAGGAGCAATTGGAATTGAAGGGAGAGATGGATTTGGAGGGGTACGAGTCGCTGAAACTGGCACGTACAGTATTGATCAAAAGCAGCTGGTGTTGATGAGAGAAATGATAGCTGTGCTGATGCTGGAACTGTAATGGAAGAGTCATGAGAGGATGTGCAAGTGTAAAGGTATGATGGCAAAGCCTTATCTTCAGTGTTCTGTATGCAGTCATCTTTCATTTCTAATGTCTAAATCCAGTCAATTTTAAGCATAATGCAGGAATAAAAATGAAAAAAATCTATTACAAAATCTGTTAAAATATATGAAAACTGTTGTTTGTATGCATGTATTTATTAATTGATTCATTCATTTGTTTTGCAATTTTTTTTATATTATTATTTATCAAATTTCATAATGGCACTGTAACAGCTGCACAATGTTTTAATCCACATAAATATAATAATAACATTTATTTTGCATTATAAATTAAATTAAAATTCACCTTGATATACGGTAAATTAATGTTTTGTTTTTAAATTAAAATAAATAAATAACTATACATTAAAAAAATCCTATAAAAAGATTTTATATTTATGAAAATATAAACTAAAGTTTCACATTATATAAAAAATAAATCTTTTTTTAAACTTTTTTTATTTACTATAGATAGAATTTAAATTCATCGTTCTAAAATAATTTAGATGTTTTAGGTTTGCAAATTTATATAAAACATAAATTATAAAATTATACATTAAATAAAAAAATAAAGGTCCTTTATTTATGTCTTAAGATAATTGGAAGTAATTTCTTAATTCATTTTTCTCAGAAATAATTTTGATGTTTTAGGTTTGCAAACTTATATAAACATATATAAATTATAAAATTATACATTTAATAAAAAAAAATAAAGGTAGTTTATTTAAATTAATTTTATTATAAAATAATTTGGATGTTTTAGGTTTGCAAATGTATATAAAACAAATTATATAATTTTACATAAAAAAATAAAGGTCCTTTATTTACGTATTTATTTATTTAAAGTAATTTATTTAAACTAATTTTGTTATAAAATAATTTAGATGTTTTTAGGTTTGCAAATTTATACAAAACATAAATTCTGAAAAATTAAGGTCTGTTATTTATTATTTTTTATTTATTTATTAAGATAATTGGAAGTAATTTATTTAAATTCGTTTTATCAGAAATAATTTTGATGTTTTAGGTTCGCAAATTTATATAAAACAAAGTATAAAATTATACATTTAATATAATATAAATTATTATTATATAATTATTATATATGTGACCCTGGACCACAAAAACCAGTCATAAGGTTAAATTTGACAAAACTGAGATTTATACATCATATGAAAGCTCAATAAATAAGCTTTCTATTGATGTATGGTTTGTTAGGATAGGACAATATTTGACTGAGATACATCTATTTGAAATCAGAAATCTGAGGGTGCAAAAAAATAAAAAAAGACTGAGAAAATCACCTTTAAAGTTGTCCAAATTAGGTTCTTAACAATGCATATTACAAATCAAAAATTACATTTTGATATGTTTACAGTAGGAATTTTACAAAAAATCTTCATGGAACATGATCTTTACTTAATTTCTTAATGATTTTTGGCATAAAAGAAAAATCAAAAATTTTGACCCATGCAATGTATTTTTGGCTATTGCTACAAATATACCCCAGCGACTTAAGACTGGTTTTGTGGTCCAGGGTCACATATTATAAAATTATAGATTTTATTAAAAAAATAAAGGTCTATTATTTATTTTTTTAAAGTAATACATTTAAATTAATTTTGTTTTAAAATGATTTAGATTATAGGTTTGCAAATTTATATAAAACAAATGATACATTTTATAAAAATTATTTTTTTCATGTATTCATTATTTATTTAAGATAGATAGATATTACAAAACTGTCAAATTTTACATTTGCATAGATTTTTTTATACTTTATGAAAATAAAAGACCATTTTACTTATTCCATAGTTTTATTTAATACATACATTTATTTTTATTTATTTAAATAGATTTTATTGACTATAAAATAATTTTACAACTGTTGTATTTTTTACAATAGAAACTGCTGTGCTGGGAGATAAGGCCAGTTTCATCCCAGAGTTCTGCCCTTCTGCCATCTTCAGAATGACTTTGCAAGCTCTACTGCGGTTCCGCTGGGACTGTGGTGGCCCACAGAGGGGATTGGATTTTGATTGGAGGCAGGGCTGGATGAAATGAGGCAGAGGCTCGGAGGCCGCTCGGCCTGCGGGGAAGCGGATGGGGGAAAAGGGCCTGCCCTGCAGGAGCAGGTACTTCGGCTTTTATTACCGTCTCCTCGCACATCACCTCACGACGGAAGGTGAAAGACAGAGAGACAGGGGTGGGATCTCATTACCGAGCGTCTTGCGCTCTCACTGAACCATCTATCTTCATCCAATGTGGGCTGCTAAGCATTTTCTTACCACTAATAACCCACAATGGCATTCTGATGAAATTTCATATTTTAGAATGCAACTGTTTTTATTTTGTTGTTTATAATTGTGGATTTTTACTCTTCCAGGTGGGGGTGCTGATTGCCACGATGTAAATGAAACTCTGGACGGCCATTATGAAACTTAATAACCTCACTAGAGCCTTCAGCAAAATAAAACTGATTGTTTGCGTGTGTGCGTGCGTGTTGCCGCACAAACCGTGTATCTACCCATCATGCAATTTGCAAATGAGACTTGTCAAGTTCACCGTGGACCTGCTGAACACATTTGTGGGGTAAGGTAAAAATTAAACTATTGACATTTGTAGAGACGTGCTGGTTGTAGTGTTTAAATGTCACTGATTGTGGGGCTAGGGCTTATTCTGAACGGGTTTGCTGATTGGCTTACATTCACTGTAAATGGTCGACTCATTTCCACTTGATTTCATGATAAAGGTTGACAGATTTGCCAGCTAGCATTTACAAGGAAAGCTAGCAATTAAATCATTCAAAGCTATCTTTTTTGCCTTGTAAACCATGTGTTCTTACATGGTGCTGTTTTGTGAAATGCTAAAGCTGTTACATTAACGGGGACTAGTTGTCGCACAAATTACATCAGTAACTTTAACATTTTAAGTCACATTATGAGAAATACATTCTAAGTTATGATCGGTATTAAGTCAATTATGAGAAAGTCAAATTATGAAAATTAGTTGCAATTATATAGAGATATAGCACTGATTATGAGATATAAAGTTGCAGTTGTGAGCTATGAAGTAACAATTATGAGAAATAAAGTTGCAACTGTGAGATATGAAGTCAATTATAAGATATAAAGTTGCAGTTATGAGCTATGAAGTCACAATTTTGAGAAACGACTTTAAGTGACAGTTACGAGAAATAAAGCGGCAATTCTGAGCTATAAAGTCAATTATGAGATATAAAGTTGCAATTGTGCGATATGAAGTCAATTATGAAAAATAGTCCAACTATAAAAATTAGTTGCAATTCTGAGCTATATTGCAAATATGAAACTGTGAGCTAAGAAGTAACAATTATAAGAAATAAAATTGCAATTGTGAGCTTTGAAGTTACAATTATGAGATATAAAGTAGCAATTTTAAGATATGAACTCAATTATGAGAAATAAGGCTGCATTTTGAGATATAAAAATGATGGGAAATAGTCAAATTATGTATTTGAGTATGTATATTCTGAGATATACAAAGTTGCAATTGTGAAGTAACAATTCTGAGAAATAAAGTTGCAATTTTGAGCTTTGAAGTAACAATTATGAGATATAAAGTTTCAATTCTGAGATACAAACTCACTTATAAAAAAACAAGGTTGCATTTGGGATATACAATCAATTATAAGATATAAAGTTGCAATTGTGAGCTATGAAGTGAAACTATGAGAAACAAAGTTGCAATTATGAGATATAAAGTCAATTATGAGATGTTGCAATTATAAAGCTTCAATTCTGAGCTATAAAGTTGCAGTTGTGAGCTATGAAGTCACGATTATGAGAAATAACTGTATAATAAGTGACAGTTCCGAGAAATAAAGTTGCAATTATGAGAAACAAGGTAGCATTTTGAGATATGAAGTCAATTATAAAATATAAAGTTTCAGATATGAGATATAAAGTCAATTCTGAGCTATAAAGTCACAGTTGAAAGAAATACATTTGCAATTCTGAGCTATAAAGTCAATTATAGGATATAAAGTTGCATTTTTTTAGATGTAAAGTCAATTGTGAGATATAAAGTTGCAGTTGTGAGCTATGTTTCTCAAGTCACAATTATGAGAAACAACTGTGTATAAGTGACAGTTGAAAGAAATTAACCTTCAGTTCATAAATTGAATCATGAGATATAAAGCTACTATTCATGACTACTTTTTAGACAAATCATGAAAAATCATTGCATTTCTGAGATATACAGTCCTGATTGTGAGATACAGTATATTGCAAAGTTGTGAAGTAACAATTATGAGAAATTAAATAGCAATTGTGAGCTTTGAAGTGACAATTATGATATAAAGTTGCAATTCTGAGATATAAACTCAATTATGAGAAACAAGGTAGCATTTTGAGATATAAAATCATTTATGAGATATAAAGTTGCCATTGTGAGCTATAAAGTAACAAATATGAAAAACAAAATTGCAATTACGAGATATAAAGTTGCTATTATGAACTATAAAGTCACAGTTATGAGAAATATGGAGCTATAAAGCCAAAGTTGCAAGAAAAAGTTGCATTTTAGAGATATAAAGACAATTATGAGATATAAAGTTCCAACTGTGAGATATGAATTTAATTATAAGAAATAGTCAAATTATGAAAATTGTGATTCTAATATATATAGTCGTGATTATGATTCTGAGATATGTATAGTCCAGATTGAGATATATTGCAGAGTTGCAATTTGTCAAGTAGCAATTCTGAGAAATAAGGTTGCAGTTGTGAGCTCTGAAGTGACAATTATGAAATATAAAGTTGCAATTTTGACATTAAAAAAATTATTAGAAAAAAAGGTAGCATTTTGAGATATAAAATCATTTGAGATATAATGTTGCAATTGTGAGCTATAAAGTAAAAATATAAGAAAAAAGCTGCAATTCTGAGTTATAAAGTCAATTATGAGCTATAAAGTTGCAATTATGAGGTATGAAGTTGATTATGAGAAATAGTCAAATTATGAAAATTCATTGGAATTCTGATATATACAGTCCTGATTATGAGATATATTGCAAAGTTGCAATTATGATCTATAAAGTAACCTTTATGAGCAGAATTACAAATGTGAGCTATGAAGTAAAATATGAGAAATTCAATTATGAGATTAACTGTTGCATTTTTGAACTAAGAGCTCATATTTACAAAACAAAGTTGTAATTGTGAGCTATAAAGTCAGTTGCAATAAATAGTTGCATTTTTGAGATATAAAGTCAATTATGAAATAAAAAGATGCAGTTGTTAGCTATAAAGTCACAATTATAAGAAATAACTGTGTATAAGTGACAGTTACAAGAAATAAAGCTGAAATTCTGAACTATAAAGTTAATTATGAGATATAAAGTTGCAATTATGAGATATGAAGTTGATTATGAGAAATAGCCAAATTATGAAAATTCATTGCAATTTTGATATATACAGTCCTGATTATGATATATAAACTTGCAATTCTGAGATATAAACTCAATTATGTGAAATAAGGTTGCATTTTGAGATATAAAATCAGTTGAGACATTGTTGCAAATTTGAGCTATGAAGTAACAGTTATGAGATATACCCCCGGTTTCACAGACAAGGCTTAAGCCTAGTTCTAGACTAAAATGTAAGTCTGAGCAGTTTCAACTGAAACAAAATTGCACTGATTGATCTTAAAATAAATCAGTGCCTTTGTTTTGTCTCAAGATGCACACCAGTAGTGTTTTTTTCTAAGCATGTTTATAAAAATTACTTAAATGTCCTAATTGAACTATGGCCTAATCCTGGCTTAGTCTAAGCCCTGTCTGTGAAACCGGGCCTTAAAGTTGCAATTCTGAGATATAATGTTGCAATTATGAACTAAGAAATCATAGTTACGATAAATAAAGTTAAAATTGTGAGCTATACAGTTAATTATGAAAAATAAAGTTGCATTTTTAAGATATGAAGTAAATTGAGATATAAAGTTGTGTTTGTTAGCTATGAAGTCAGATTAGAGATCTAATAAATAGAGATACAATCTCAATTCTGAGAACAAAAGTTGCAATTCTAAGATATAAAGTCAATATTACACTAAATAAAATTTTGAGATATAAAATCACAACATGTGACAACCAGCTCCAGTTTCCCCTATATGATTTCCTGATAAATCCAGTAATCCATAAATACATTTGCTTTTGTCCAGATCTGACACGTGCTCCGCAGGTTTTTTGAAAACCCTTGAGGTCAGGATTTACATGCAGAGGTCTTGTCCTAGATGAGCAATGAGACGCACCTTCGATCCCGAGCTCAAGAAAGCTCCGGTATGTGATCTTCTAGAGGGCGATGCTTGTTGTTTGCGGAGGCCCGACCTTATGGCTAAACATAATTAGGGAGGATTAGCAGAGAAACAGCCTCGTCTCATTATCGCTCCGCCGCATGTCTATCTCACCCAGGTTTTAATTACGCTGGACCAAGGGGCCCCGATACTCCCTCTGAAAGCGTTTGATCTTCAAAGGGCCCTCTATGTCACCAAAAAACCCAAGCAGATTTGGTTCTCCTTCTGCATCCGCTTGCTGGCTGAGGTCGCTGTAGGAGGTAAAACATAAATTCACCACACAGTTTGTGTTTTACAATGTGACAGTTATAAATAATGGCATTGGTGAGCATGCCGTGTGCGTATATACAGTCAAGCCCGAAATTATTCATAACCCTGGCAAATTTTGACTTGGTTATTTTTATTTAACCTGCAAGTTTTTTATTAGAAATGACACAGACGTCTCAAAGAAGATAATAAGATGAAGTACAAGAGGCATCATTGTGGAAAAAAATATTACTCGTCTTTTATTTACATTTGAACAAAAAGTGGCATGTCCAAAATTATTCATACCCTTCTCAATAATCAGTAGAAAAGCCTTTATTGGCTATTACAGCAATCAAATGCTTCCTATAATTGCTGACCAGCTTTTTGCATGTCTCCACTGGTATTTTTGCCCATTCATCTTTAGCGATGAGCTCCAACTCTTTCAGGTTGGAGGGTCTCCTTGCCATCACCCTGATTTTTAGCTCCCTCCACAGATTCTCAATTGGATTTAAGTCAGGACTCTGGCTGGGCCACTGCAAAACGTTAATGTTTTTGTCTGCTAACCATTTCTTCACCACTTTTGCTGTGTGTTTTGGGTCGTTGTCGTGCTGAAATGTCCACTGGTGCCCAAGGCCAAGTTTCTCTGCAGACTGCTTGATGTTGTTGTTGAGAATTTTGATGTATTGCTCCTTTTTCATGGTGCTGTTTACTGTGATTAGGTTCCCTGGTCCACCGGCTGAAAAACACCCCCAAAACATTAGGTTCCCACCACCATGTTTGACAGTGGGGATGGTGTTCTTAGATTTAAATGCTTCTCTTTTTCTACGCCAAATGAAGGCTACATCATTAAGGCCAAACAATTCATTTTTTGTTTCATCTGACCATGAAACAGAAGACCAGAAGTCTTCTTCTTTGTCCAGATGAGCATTTGCAAAGGCCAAGTGGGCTTTTGTGTGCCTTATCTAGAGAAGTGGTGCCCTCCTTGGTCTGCGTCTTTGGACTGTCTGCCTTGAGATGTTTCCACCAGCAGAGCCCAGATTCATCAGGATGGCCTTGGTGGTGATCCTTGGATTCTTTTTTTACCTCTCTCACTATCCTCCTGGCCAGCACAGGTGTCACTTTTGGCACTTTTTGGAGATTTTTGCATAGTGCGGAACGTTTTGTATTTTTTAATAATACTTTGCACTTTAGCCACTGGAACTTCAAAACATTTAGACCTGACTTGTGAGCAGCCACAATGTGCAGCCGCAGGTTCCTCAGTGAGCTCCTTAGTCTTAGCCATGACTGTCCACAAACCAACAGCAAAGAGCTTCTGTTTTTCACCTGTTGAGTTGATTAAAACAGCTGTTCCCAATGAATCAGGGTAATTAGGATGCTTTAGAAAAGCTTGGACTATTTGGAATGGTATAGAACTTTGGATTTTCCCATAGACTGTGACAGTTTGCAAAGGGTATGAATAATTTTGGACATGACACTTTTTGTTCAAATGTAAATAAAAGCTGAGAAATATTTTTTTCCACAATGATGCCTCTTGTACATCGTCTTATTATCTTTTGTGAGATGCCTGTGTCATTTCTGGTCCAAAAATACTTGCTGGTTGAATAAAAGTGACTTTAAATCAGAACTTGCTAAGGGTATGAATAATTTCAGGTTTGACTGTGTATATATATTTATATAAATATATATGTGTGTGTGTGTGTGTGTGTGTGTGTGTGTGTGTGTGTGTGTGTGTGTGTGTGTGTGTGTGTGTGTGTTTGTGTGTGTGTGTTTATGCGACTGTGCCGTAATGAATGGGGAACACTAAAGCGCTGATTTCCTTTTCTCTTTCTTGTGTTTTACGCAGTGAAGACTATCGATTATGGCTTAAAGGGGACATTGATTTTACCTTTGTGTCCTGCCTGTTTGACTCCCTCAAACTCTAACTGCACCTCTTTACTCGTTCATATCTCTCTCTTTTTCTCTCCCTCGCTCTATTTCTTTCACACTCGCTCTCCCTCCCTCTCCCTCTCTCTCTCTCTCTCTCTCTCTCTCTGTGGAAATCCTTCTGACATATTTCTGGCCTCTTATCTGTTGCTTCCAGTTGGCTTTGCCTGGTCGGCAGCCAGTGAGGAGGTGACATGTTAGAGGAGCCTTTATAATTCACCAAACATATCCTCCCTAGAGATCTCATTCCTCTTTCTAAAAGCGGAAAAAAAAGGTTTAGGTTGTCATCGTCCGTCTGTAAAATATATCCTTCACATCATTTTTGGACCGAATCTCTGTTTAGTCTGTTAAAATTTTCAGTTCTGTCCAGGAATATGTTCGAAGAAAGAAAGTGACCCAAAGGAGACGTTAAGGCTGGGCGTTCGTATGGATTTAATAATTCTGTTGGACGGTAAATCGTGGGTTTCTGCAATTAACCTCTGTTTTAACCCTCTTTGTCATTTCCAATTTCCCAGACAGAGCTGTCCCATATTTGTCATCGCAGGAACATGGTAGCTCTCCAAACGCACATTATTTTGAAATGTATCTGCCAACCACTTGGCAAAAACGTTATCGTAATGTTACAGTGCCTTGAAATGAAGTGATTTAATTGTACATAAATGAAAAGTCGCTTGTTTAATTGAGATGCTCTATTGCTACTTCGTGTCTCTATTCTTCTTGTAATATTTACAAATGAATAATAACTTTAAATGTCAGGAGTGTAGTTTAATAATATGAATAACTAAAAAATATATTATTAATTTAATTCCAATAAAACACAAATCTGATCAAATGTGTACTTGGAATGTAGTGTGCTATAAATCAGTGCAATATCAAAATGATATAAACCTGCACTGAGTTTCATTTTAGCTGTCTAACATTTGATTGATGACTATATAAGAAAATCATTCTAATATTCATAAAGAAGAAGAAGTTTCTTTAAAAATGAGGCCTACAGCACATTTTTGCTTTTAAAAATCACAAGATGCAGGGCAATGGAAATGAAAACAACAAAAAATAGATTTAAAAAAAAGTTTGTTAAGACAAACTTATTTGGCTTGAGAATGCCAGACCAGAAAGTTTAGCACAGTTTTAAACGCTTGAAGTTGGAATGTTTTCAGTTTGAAGTAGTTTGAAGTTTAAAGTAGTTTTAATGATTAAAATTTGCATGTTACCATGTTTCTAGCATGATTAACATGCCAGAACATGTATACTTATATGATTAACATGTATACTTTACTTTATAGCCTAAATAAACGAAAATAAATGTAATCGCATTGCTATTAAAAACAGCAGCTGTGTAATGGGGAAGAGAAAGAGAAACAAGACCGGTTTCAGTCGGACTCGGCCAGTAATTCTGATGAGCTGTCGAGGTTGTTAGAAATTTTTGCAACGAATGTTTGTTTAATAGCCTATTTAACATTCTTATTTAGGCTAGTTTCATATTTAAATGTATTATTTCTTTGATTTATTTTAGCATTTTGTAGGCTGCTTGTTCACTGACGGAAGTGCTCAAATAAACACGCACGTTTGTTAATAATGTTTGAGCCTCATTTATTTTGGGTTTCAAAATAATATACATATGTATTTCATATATAGGTTTATATACACAAACGTTATATATAATGTGTATATATATACTTATTTATAAATAGGCCTAATTTAGATATAAATTTATTTATATATAGCCTAAACACCGCACCATTTTTTCGTTCTTCTTTTATTTAAATAGCCTACCCTTTACGGTGTCAGTAATTAATGTGCTGCTAATTTCTGATTTGGGAGTGATTTGTTTGTTTAAAAATGTTAGGCTATCTTATTAAAAGTATTGCTCTTAACAGACCTGGGCTGCGTTTCCCGATAATGATTGATCTTAGCGCTTAAGTGCGTTTTCTACGAGTCATTTTGCGAACATTTGTTATTGTTTCACGTGCGTTTCCCAAAAATGCACTTAACGCAATTGCACGTAGCCCTGCTTTAAGTGCTACTTAGGAGTCGCTATCCGTTGGTCAAGTGCTGAAACGTCACGCTGTAGAATGGCTCGTCGTTGTTGCACATGCTGTTATAGCAATCCATTTAAATTTTAATTTCTGATTCTTCTTGTACTTGTGTGAATGTGTATTCAACTCGAATAACATAAAACGTCCTGTAATTTCTTCTTGAGCAAGTTTAAAAACATAAATTAACTGGAAATGTTGTACTGTAAAAACACTGTCTTGTTCCAATCTCGCATAAAACAAATTCTAAGAGTACCTGCCGGAAATGACATCAGCATAATTTTAGATATTTATATGAAACCTTAATTATTTAAGTAGAATTATCTATTATTAGGGCATATCTATTAGCCTATCCATATAGGTGCAGAAAAATGTTTAATGTGCACATTCTTTATCAGCACTGTTTTATATAATGTATAAATTTATAAAAGCACAACCTTTGACCATTATGAACCTAACAAGACAATAATTAATGCAATTTCTAAAATCAGTGATTCAGTTTCTTCAAGTGGGGCCTTCTGCAATTAGTGAAATAGATGACAATCAGTGTGCCACGTGTGAATATTATCACAGCTTGAAAAACTTTAATTTTTTATTTTGTAATTTTAATTTTGATTTTTTTTAATTCTAACATTTATTATGTCATTTTTATTTTATTTCTTTATTCGTTGTTATTTCTATATTGAATTGTGTAGTGAGTAGAAAATAGAAATTAATAAAAAAAAATACGTACAAATAAAACTAAAAATGACTTTTAAGAGAAGTACACAACCGTGCAATTTGCCGGTTGTCCAGCAGGTGCCCTCATTACTGTGTCTCCTTACGATGCACTTAAAGGGATAGTTCACCCAAAAATGAAAATTTGATGTTTATCTGCTTACCCCCAATGCATCCAAGATGTAGCTGACTTTGTCTCCTCAGAAAAACACAAACTAAGATTTTTAACGAAAACCGGTGCAGTCTGCCAGCCTTATCATGGACGTGGATGGGCACCAAACCTTGGTAAACATAAACATGCACAGACAAATCCAAATCACACCCTGCGGCTCGTGACGATACATTGATGTCTTAAGACACGAAACGATCGTTTTTTGTGAGAAACTGAACAGTATTTATATCATTTTTTACCTTTGATACACAGCCACGTCCATCTGTCATGAGAATGTTTCTAGCATGGTTTGCATGGTGCTAACATGTTTAACATGATTAGCAAGCTGTTAACATGTTTTTTTAACATGTTTATAGTATTAACATGTTAACAAGACAATTACCATGTTTCTAGCATGATTATTATGCCATTAACATGGTGAGTCTGTTGTTAGCATGTTTTAGTATATTAGCATGTTCCTATTTTGTTGCTAGTATATTTTAGCATGATTAACATGTTGACATGTTGGCAAAACAGTTACCATGTTTCTAGCATGATTACCATGTTGGCATGTTGGCAATTATCATGTTGTTAGCATGTTTCTAGCATGATTAGCATGTTCCTATTTTGTTGCTAGCGTGTTTTTAGCATGATTGACATGTTGACAAGATAATTATCATGTTGCTAGCATGTTTCTAAAATGATTAACATGTCGTTTACATGATTAACCTGTTGCTAGCATGTTTTTAACCTGTTCTTATTTTGTTGCTAGCATGTTTTATCATCATTAACATGTCAGCATGTTGGCAAGACAATTATCATGTTGCTAGCATGTTTCTAGCATTATTAGCATTTTGCTGACACGATTAGCCTGTTACTAACACGTTTTTTTAAAGCATGAGTAGCATGTTGCTAGCATGTTTTATCATCATTAACATGAGCATGTTTTATAGCGTGATTAACATGTTCCTATTTTGTTGCTAGCATTTTTATAGCATTATTACCGTGTTGTTAACACGATTAGCCTGTTACTAGTATGTTTTAGCATGATTCACATTTTCCTATTTTGTTGCTAGCATGTTTCTAGCATAATTAACATGTCAGTATGTTGGCAAGACAATTATCATGTTGCTAGCATGTTTCTAGCATTATTAGCATGTTTTTGCTAACACGATTAGCCTGTTACTAGCACGTTTTTTAAGCATGAGTAGTATGTTCCTATTTTGTTGCTAGCATGTTTCTAGCATGATTAACATGCCGCCATTTTGGCAAGACATTTATCATGTTGCTAGCATGTTTCTAGCATTATTAGCATGTTCCTATTTTGTTGCTAGCATGTTTCTAGCATGAATAGCATGTCATTAACATGATTAACGTGTTGCTAGCATGATTATATAAAAATAACACAATTAACATGTTCCTATTTTGTTGCTAGCATGTTTTTACCATGATTAACAAGACTGCAAGACAATTATCATGTTGCTAGCATGTTTCTAGCATGATTACAATGTTGTTAACACGATTAGCCTGTTGCTAGTATGTTTTAACATGATTCACATTTTCCTATTTTGTTGCTAGCATGTTTCTAGCATAATTAACATGTCAGTATGTTGGCAAGACAATTATCATGTTGCTAGCATGTTTCTAGCATTATTAGCATGTTGCTAACATGATTAGCCTGTTACTATCACGTTTTTTTAAGCATGAGTAGCATGTTCCTATTTTGTTGCTAGCATGTTTCTAGCATAATTAACATGCCGGCATTTTGGCAAGACATTTATCATGTTGCTAGCATGTTTCTAGCATTATTAGCATGTTCCTATTTTGTTGCTAGCATGTTTCTAGCATGAATAGCATGTCATTAACATGATTAACATGTTGCTAGCTTGATTATATAAAAATAACACGATTAACATGTTCCTATTTTGTTGCTAGCATGTTTCTAGCATGATTAACATGCCAGCATTTTGGCAAGACATTTATCATGTTGCTAGCATGTTTCTAGCATTATTAGCATGTTCCTATTTTGTTGCTAGCATGTTTCTAGCATGAATAGCATGTCATTAACATGATTAACATGTTGCTAGCTTGATTATATAAAAATAACACGATTAACATGTTCCTATTTTGTTGCTAGCATGTTTCTAGCATGAATAGCATGTCATTAACATGATTAACATGTTGCTAGCATGATTATATAAAAATAACATGATTAACATGTTCCTATTTTGTTGCTAGCATGTTTTTACCATGATTAACAAGACTGCAAGACAATTATCATGTTGCTAGCATGTTTCTAGCATGATTACAAGGTTGTTAACACGATTAGCCTGTTGCTAGTATGTTTTAGCATGATTCACATTTTCCTATTTTGTTGCTAGCATGTTTCTAGCATAATTAACATGTCAGCATGTTGGCAAGACAATTATCATGTTGCTAGCATGTTTCTAGCATTATTAGCATGTTGCTAACACGATTAGCCTGTTACTAGCATGTTTTTTTAAGCATGAGTAGCATGTTCCTATTTTGTTGCTAGCATGTTTCTAGCATGATTAGCATGTCGGCATTTGGGCAAGACATTTATCATGTTGCTAGCATGTTTCTAGCATTATTAGCATGTTGTTAACATGATTAGCCTGTTGTTAGTATGTTTTAGCATGATTAGCATTTTCCTATTTTGTTGCTAGCATGTTTCTAGCATGATTAGCATGTCGGCATTTTGGCAAGACATTTATCATGTTGCTAGCATGTTTCTAGCATTATTAGCATGTTCTTATTTTGTTGCTAGCATGTTTCTAGCATGAAAAGCATGTCATTAACATGATTAACGTGTTGCTAGCGTGTTTTTAGCATGATTAACATGTTCCTATTTTGTTGATGCTATGTTCTATGCTGGTTGTCAGGCTTGGATAGATAGATAGATAGATAGATAGATAGATAGATAGATAGATAGATAGATAGATAGATAGATAGATAGATAGATAGATAGATAGATAGATAGATAGATAGATAGATAGATAGATAGATAGATAGATTGATTGATTGCTTGATTAGAAATATTGGATAGAGTGGAAGCTTAAATGAGACTAAATGGCTTAGAAATATTAAATAGAATTTTTACATAGACTTTTATGATTTTTAATCTGATTTTTTTTATGAAAACCGTAAGTCCGATCAGTTACAAAAGATGCAGCACGAAAGATTTTTATGGTTGTAGCTTGAAAGTTGTAGAGTTGCAGTCAACAGATTTAGTAAGAAGAGCAAGTTGTTTAAATTGAGTAAGTTAGCTTTCCCAAGGCAACTTAAGAAGATGTGTCTTTAAAAAGTTGAACTTGACACAGCGTTTTAAACGTGCGGTGAGTCACTGCAAAAGCTGTGAGTCTGTGGTCAAATCAGTTTAGCTGGAATAACGCCCGGAAGAGCAGCGCAGTGGAATACAAAAGTGTGTTCTGTTTGAACACTTCTCAATATTGATTGTCAGGTGAGATGAAAGGGAACTCTTCATAGAGATCGTACGTCGTAAAAACGCATCCGTGAGGAATTCGGGAATGGCCCGGCGTTGACCGTAGAACATGATGAAAACAGCAGGAATCTTCACCTCTCAAAATGTCAAAAAATACAGATGAAATGTCAAGGGAGAAATCACTGCATTCTTCATTCTACCCATCTACTACTCAACATCCATTTTAATCTGCCCGCAGAAGCCTTTCTAAAAAAGCTTTTGAACAACCATAGGCAAATGTAACTGGCATTGAGCAGGTTTTAAATTGCACCGGTCCAATAAAGCTTTGGATATTTCATGTGATATTACAGGCTACAAATGTTGTGTGATGTTATGAATACAGATTTTGCCAAGCGAATATGTTTATTGTAATAGGTCACAAAGGATAACTAAGGTATCCTCAAAATTTTATTTTGTACCTGCAGCCAATGGTCATCATCAAATGCCCATCTCCATTTCAGTGGCGTTGCAATTTGCTTATGCAGCTATTCATTGTATCTCATTTAAATTAGAGATGGTCCATAGTGGCGGTGAGGCGTTTGAAAAACAACACCGTGAAGTTGGTCGCTCCAAGCCATAATAATGTATCACCAAATGTTTATAGGTCAATAGACCATTAATTCTCAGTCCTGCAGTTGCTTGCTTGCTGCTGACCTATGCAGAAAAAAAACACAAGCTCTCACATCATGATTTAGTTTCAAAGAATTCTATTAAACCTACTTCTATGTAGTTATCTGATCGGGTTTATGCTTTTCATGCCAGTGATTGAGATTAATTTTGCTTGCTTTGGTGGCAATGTATCTTTTTCTCTCTTTTTAATATGAAGCAAGCCCAATTCATAGTGAATCGGCTCATTTGGACAGTTACCTTGTGTAGTTCCAAAAACAGAAGAACCGCTATTGTGTCTCTCCAAGCAACACCAAATAGTGGTGTTTCATTCTTGAATGAATCAATTGGTGCTACATTTAAATTTGAACTTACTTCGCAACTGTTAAACGGTTAACCCAAAAATGAAAAGTCTGTCATTAATTATTCACCTTCATGTTGTTCCAAACCCGTAAGACTTTTGTTCATCTCCAGAACACAAATGAAGGTATTTTTGATGAAATCCAAGAGCTTTCTGAGCTGTTCAAGGCCAAGAAAGGTAGTAAAGACATCATTAAAATAGTCCATGTGACATCAGTGGTTCAACCGTAATTTAATGAAGCTACAAAAATACTTTTTGTGTGCAAAGAAAACAAAAATAATGACTACTTCATTCATTCTTCAGTTTCTTGTGTCATGGTCCTTCGACCATGACACAAGAAACTGAAGAATGAATGAAGTAGAAGAGAAGAAATTGTTGAATAAAGTCATTATTTTAGTTTTCTTTGCGGACAAAAAAACATTCCCATAGCTTCATAAAATTACATTATTAATGAAATATGACTTTACGCCAATTTACACATAAAATTAATGTCAAATTTCGGGGACAAATCTCTTTATTCACCGTCAGTTATATCGCTTTACTAATCCATTGACTGAATTTGTATGCACTACTCTTTTAGCGTACTGTTTATTGCATACTATATAGTGGCAAAGTTTTTGATTTCTGACACAGCAAGTGTTTTTGAACGAATAACTTGAGTAAATGATTCAGTAACTCTTGTTTCGTTCTTAAATTAACATGTTTTGGAAAGATTTCATTGAGTAAATGATTTGTTGACTCACTAATAAAATCATTTGATCGTTTTGTTCATGATTCATTATTTTTTCCAAAAATTCGGTTAAGTAAATCCTTCAGTAGCTACGTTTCCATCACTATTTTTATGCATATTTTGAAGTATCGCATCAGAAACAAGTAAGCGAAACGGCAAATTTCGTGAAAAAAAAAAATCCCTTACATCACCATCAGTTGTGTCGCTTCTCTACCATTGACAAATCCATTGACTATGAATTCTGACGCACTACTCTTTTAGCGTACTGTTTATTGCATACTATATAGTGGCAAAGTTTTCGATTTCTGACACAGCAAGTGTTTTTAAACAAATCACTTGAGTAAATGATTTAGTAACTCTTGTTTCGTTCTTAAATTAACATGTTTTGGAAAGATTTGATTGAGTAAATGATTTGTTGACTCACTAATAAAATCATTTGATAGTTTTGTTCATGATTCATTACGTTTTCAAAAAATATGGTTATAGTAGCTGGGTGATTCTTAGACTATGGGCACTTTTATGTACTTTTGTCATATTTTTAAAAATACATACAATTTTGGACAAATTCCTCTTTATTTGTCAAGCTAACAATAAAACCAACATAAAAAAAATTTACTACCTTTCTATTATGATTTTGTCATACTTTTCAACCTTCTTATAGGTGTCAAAATCACTGTTTTCTCCTTGTCGCACACCCAGACTTTT
The DNA here is from genome assembly GCF_049309525.1 of Garra rufa. NCBI lineage: Eukaryota > Metazoa > Chordata > Actinopteri > Cypriniformes > Cyprinidae > Garra > Garra rufa. The sequence continues at coordinate 12,577,128 of NC_133385.1, forward strand.
AAACTTCAACAATGAAAATAGAGTTTAAAAATATGACTTATCTGGTAACTATTAATGTACCTGAATTAAGCACTACTAAAATAATTAAAATACATTATAGTGTTTAATGTGAGACCTCTATCAATATTTCTTTTTATACAAAATATAGCTGTCGCACAGTATTGGTGTCATTTCCACCACAGCACTGTAATGTATCTTTAAAAAGTTTGTGTGAAAGATTTTTTAGGTGGTTTCAATGGAAATGTTCAGGGACATCAGAGCACATGTTGGACATGGAGGGAATTTAAATTTTCATCAACAACAAATGAAGAAAAATCAAAGTAAATATTGCTTGATCAGTGAATATATTTATTCTACGTCATTTCCACCACATACTGTACCATCAAGGGTGTTATTAAAAAGCTAAAAATTTTAAGTTAAATAAGAGTATTTTACATACACAAAATGCTAAGTACTAATTCAAAGCCAGTCAGTGAAGCTATCTTCCATTTTTTCACAAAAAACTACAGAAATGTCATTTCCACCACAGTCATTTCCACCACACTGCCCTATGTGGTGGAAATGACATTTATGGTTACAAAGTGCAATTTATATGGATTGTGAAAATAGATTTGCATGATCTGCAAATGTTTCAATCCAGAAACAGTCATATTCCAGCATAGGAACGAAGCTTTTCTATATTTACCTTAATTTCTTGTCATTTCCACAATAAGCTGTCATTTCCACCACCACCATGTCATTTCCACCACACACACATTTTTTAAAAAATATTTAAAAGGTTCTTATCACACATTAAAAAAATTATCCACAATTTATGAACCATGCTCTACTTAATATAAAAACCAAAGTTATTCTATTTTTTAAATAACAGCTGTATATTGAGATGCACATTTGTTCATTGCAGGTCAAAAATAAAAAGTAAAATATTAACTATTTCTCTTGTAATCTAAGTTTGTCCTCTTACAGACCTTAAAACTAGACAAATTATTTAAACTTATGAGACTGTTATGTGACTTTTGAACAAAAATTTTTTTCTTCAAATTCTCAAGGCTAAAAGTGCACCTAGTTGAAGAAACACCCAGCTACGTTTCCATCACACTGTTTTTATGCATATTTTGAAGTATTGCTTCAGAAACAAGAGATGGAAACGCTAATTTTCCAGAAAAAAAATCACTTAATTTGCCGTCAGTTGTGTCACTGCCATTTACAAATCCTACTATGAATTTGGACGTACTACTCTTTAAGTGTACTCTTTATTGCATACTATATAGTAGAGAAGTATTTGATTTCTGACACAGCAAGTGTTTTTTAATAAGTCAGTCGAGTAAGTGATTCAGTAACTCTTGTTTTGTTCTTAAATTGATGTGTTTTGGAAATAATTCATTGAGTAAATGATTTATTGATTTACTAATAAAGACAGACGATCATTTTGTTCATGATTAATTAAGTTTTCGAACAATACAGTTAAGGAAATACTTCAGTGGCTGTTTCCATCACCCTGTTTATGTGCATTTTGAAGCATCACATCAGAAACAAGTGATGGAAATACCACATTTCTGAAAAAAATTAAATCCCTTAATTCACCGTCAGTTGCGTCTCTTCACTGCCGTTCACAAATCCTACTATGAATTCGGACATAATACTCTTTAAGCATACTGTTTATTGCATACTACATAGACACAGCAAATGTTTTTGAATTAATCAGTCGAGTAAATGATTTAGGAACTCTTGTTTCATTGTTAAATTAATGTGTTTTGGAAAGAATCAGTTGGGAATATGATTTATTGTAGCACTCATAAAGACGGTCAATCATTTTGTTCGTGATTAATTAAGTTTTTGAACAATACGATTAAATAACTGCTTCAATAGCTATGTTTCTATCACACTGTTTTTATGCATATTTTTAAATATTTCATCAGAAACGAGTGGTGGAAACACCAAATGAAAAAAAAAAATCTTTAATTTGCTATCAGTTGTGTCGCTTCACCGTCATTCATAAATCCTACTATGAATTTGGACGTACTATTCTTTTAGTGTACTCTTTACTGCATACTATATAGTAGGGATGTTTTCAATTTCTGACCCAGCAAGTGTTTTTGAACAAATCAGTCGAGTAAATGATTTAGTAACTCTTAGGTAAATGCATCAGTAGCTATGTTTCCATCACCCTGTTTTAATGCGCATTTTAAAGTATTGCATCAGAAATGAGTGATTAAAAAAAAATAACTTAATTCGCAGAATTGTTTTTATGCTCGCTTGAGGTGATTTTTGACTTGTGCAAAAAATGGTTAATGCTGACTAACCAGTGGAGCGATCTTGTTTTTTGCGTGTAAGTTAAATTCACAACTTTGGATGGAAACCCAGCTAATGACACTTTGCTTTGAACAAACTGGTTGAATGAATTATTCAGTGACATTCAGTAACATAAACTGTGTTAAACTGAATCAAATTTGAAGCCTGAAGTAATACATAAAATAGTGTGTATCATTTGCAGCATGCATATAATCATCTGATAGTTATTTGATATCGTCCCTGCTCCATAAATGGTTCCCGTGTTGCCAAGTCTGCGGCTTTCCCACAGAATTGGGCTATTTTAACACTGTTGCCGCTGGTTGTTTTTTTATGTCCACGGGTTTAAGCAAGATATTTATTCCCTGGAATGCAAATTTTACCAGGGAAACCCTGCCAAAAAATGCTTATTTTTTCCCGCCGAAACTCGATTGGGCTAGTTTTGAGTAGCAATTGGGTGGGTTTTGTGGTGAAAACCTGGCAACCCTTAATGGTTCACACAGGTCCGTTTTTCAAAGTGAACACCGATAGCATGAAATGTTGGGGGAAGAGTGGACTGTATTTGTTCATTCATTCAGTCAGTCTTTTGTCAGGGTGGATTAGAAGGAAGGAAGCAAGCATAAAATGGATAAACCCTTAAATAACTCTGGTTCCTCCTTAAGAAGCACCTTAAGCACCCCCCCCCCCCCCCCCCCCCCGACAAAGAGCAGACATTCATTTAATATTTGCTGGTAGCCATGACCAGTGGTGGAGACATTCGCGACACATAATTGTGCTATTATTAACCACCTTCCAGATCTACATGTCATTGAAAACACATCTTTTGTATTTTCCCGTTTGAGGACAGCCATTAAAATTCTCAGAAAAGCACCGGGGCAAATTTGCGGCTCGCTTTCAGCCACATTTTCTAAAAACAGCATCCCCCCACCTTGTCCTAGTCAACAGCTTCTATGAAACGGAGCCACTGCACCCAGGAATGAACCCGCTGTTCTTTCTGTGGATGCTCTCAAGGTACGGCAATATTGGTTACATTCTGGGATAAGCCTGCAAAACCAGCAATTAAATTTTAATCCATAACAAAGACGTCCTCTTTGAATAAATCAGGAGCTGGGTAATTGACTTGAGAGTTGGAGAAGTGGATGCCAATGGTTTGAGGCGATATCATTGGCTGATGGCAGCACAGTTAGAGAGATAAGAGAAGTGGTTAGCAGGCCCTGCAGTCAGAGCCCGCAGGCACGCAATGCGCCACACTTGTCGGAGAGAATGAAATGTGACTTATCTGACTGACGGCTAGTTAGATGACGAGTACAATTTCAATGTTGATTGAGAAGAAGAACAGAGTGAAAGAAAAGGGAATAGAAGTCACAGAGGAAGCTGTACTATACGCTATGTACTTTTTTTAATGTAAAAAAATACATTTTCTTAACATAGTTTATTGGTCATTGATTACTATAAGTATGCCATGAATGGGTTTATCTCCTCCAAAAAAATCTGTCATAATGTTGAAAATGTCTAGAATGAATGACTTCCTTACACATTGTGCTGCCTACACACGATGGCGTAGCAGTGATGCTAATGCAAACTGTCAACGCTGTGATGTCAGGAGCAGAGGATAATATTTCCCAGAGGGTTTTGTCACCTCCTGCTGTCAAGAGCCCTCCTCACAAAAAGATCAATGTCCATAATATGATATCCCATGAGACAATGTTGCTCCGTAATGTGCACGAGCAGCAGAAAGCCACCAAGAAACCGCTAACCGCTGCAGTACACCAGTGCATTTTCACGTTGAACAATAAGAATGTGCATAACATGGATTTTATCGCATATGACCATGGTCTTGCATGAAGGTTTATTAAGTTTCGTTGTAGATATTACCATGATTTATGATGAAAACTAACCTGAGTCAACATAGTTTGAAAGTAAATGTACATCCCTGGAGGTGATTTTCACTTATGGGAATATGATAGAGAAGCCTTAAAATATGCCTGATGAAAGAAGCACGCTGTGTCAGCAGTATGTTTCATTTAAGACAAAGTACAAGGGTAAGATTTTGACAAGGCCTTGAATAGCGTCTTGTCAGAGGTTCAGCACATCTTTAAATTAGCTGGGAGGAGATGTGCAGATAAGCATATTACACATAATGCTAAACGCACTCCAAAATGTCAAAGTCACTGCAGTGGGATCTACATACTGAGTCATCTATTGCAATAATACGCTAATGTGATGCTCAGTCGTCTTCCAAGCAGCACTTAATAAACAAAAAATTTGCACAATTGACAGCCTGTGGAAACTATAAAAACAAGGTCAAATACTTTTTGCTTCCCTTTTAAATGGCTTTTTTGATAGTGACCACATCACAGAATTTTAAGCCACGTACTATAACACTACTAAAACATACTAAAATAATAAACATTTGGATAACTGTACTAAAATTTAGTTTATTTCCCCCAAATAAAGGGTTATGTGTTCCCTTTTGTCACTACTGAAACAATGATGACAAGTTTCAGTCGTGACTGTTCCGGTAATGAACATTTTATGGAATAACACCCAAAAAAACCCCCGAAGATGTCACTACCCAAACGCCACCAAATGTTTCGGGTCGTGACTGTTCCGGTAATGAACATTTTATGGAATAACACCCAAAAAACCCCCGAAGATGTCACTACCTAAACGCCACCAAATGTTTCGGGTCGTGACTGTTCCGGTAATGAACATTTTATGGAATAACACCCAAAAAAACCCCCGAAGATGTCACTACCTAAACGCCACCAAATGTTTCGGGTCGTGACTGTTCCGGTAATAAACATTTTATGGAATAACACCCAAAAAAAACCCCGAAGATGTCACTACCTAAACGCCACCAAATGTTTCGGGTCGTGACTGTTCCGGTAATAAACATTTTATGGAATAACACCCAAAAAAACCCCCGAAGATGTCACTACCCAAACGCCACCAAATGTTTCGGGTCGTGACTGTTCCGGTAATGAACATTTTATGGAATAACACCCAAAAAAACCCCCGAAGATGTCACTACCCAAACGCCACCAAATGTTTCGGGTCGTGACTGTTCCGGTAATAAACATTTTATGGAATAACACCCAAAAAACCCCCCGAAGATGTCACTACCTAAACGCCACCAAATGTTTCGGGTCGTGACTGTTCCGGTAATAAACATTTTATGGAATAACACCCAAAAAAAACCCCGAAGATGTCACTACCTAAATGCCACCAAATGTTTCGGGTCGTGACTGTTCCGGTAATAAACATTTTATGGAATAACACCCAAAAAAACCCCCGAAGATGTCACTACCCAAACGCCACCAAATGTTTCGGGTCGTGACTGTTCCGGTAATAAACATTTTATGGAATAACACCCAAAAAACCCCCCGAAGATGTCACTACCCAAACGCCACCAAATGTTTCGGGTTGTGACTGTTCCGGTAATGAACATTTTATGGAATAACACCCAAAAAAAAACCGAAGATGTCACTACCTAAACGCCACCAAATGTTTCGGGTCGTGACTGTTCCGGTAATGAACATTTTATGGAATAACACCCAAAAAACCCCCCGAAGATGTCACTACCCAAACGCCACCAAATGTTTCGGGTTGTGACTGTTCCGGTAATGAACATTTTATGGAATAACACCCAAAAAACCCCCGAAGATGTCACTACCCAAACGCCACCAAATGTTTCGGGTCGTGACTGTTCCGGTAATGAACATTTTATGGAATAACACCCAAAAAACCCCCGAAGATGTCACTACCCAAACGCCACCAAATGTTTCGGGTCGTGACTGTTCCGGTAATGAACATTTTATGGAATAACACCCAAAAAAAACCCCGAAGATGTCACTACCTAAACGCCACCAAATGTTTCGGGTCGTGACTGTTCCGGTAATAAACATTTTATGGAATAACACCCAAAAAACCCCCCGAAGATGTCACTACCCAAACGCCACCAAATGTTTCGGGTCGTGACTGTTCCGGTAATGAACATTTTATGGAATAACACCCAAAAAACCCCCGAAGATGTCACTACCTAAACGCCACCAAATGTTTCGGGTCGTGACTGTTCCGGTAATGAACATTTTATGGAATAACACCCAAAAAAAACCCCGAAGATGTCACTACCTAAACGCCACCAAATGTTTCGGGTCGTGACTGTTCCGGTAATAAACATTTTATGGAATAACACCCTAAAAACCCCCCGAAGATGTCACTACCCAAACGCCACCAAATGTTTCGGGTCGTGACTGTTCCGGTAATGAACATTTTATGGAATAACACCCAAAAAAACCCGAAGATGTCACTACCTAAACGCCACCAAATGTTTCGGGTCGTGACTGTTCCGGTAATGAACATTTTATGGAATAACACCCAAAAAAAACCCCGAAGATGTCACTACCTAAACGCCACCAAATGTTTCGGGTCGTGACTGTTCCGGTAATAAACATTTTATGGAATAACACCCAAAAAACCCCCCGAAGATGTCACTACCCAAACGCCACCAAATGTTTCGGTCGTGACTGTTCCCGTAATGAACCTTTAGTTGAACATAAAGTTGCACACTATATATAAAAAATAAATAATGGTATAAAATGCAAAAATTATTTAAATATAATTTTCATAAGTTGAGTGAAGTTATTTTAATTTAAATATTGAACATTTAATAATGTTAATACTGTATATATTTTACAAGTGTAAAAAATATCTATATGTTAATAATAATTGTTAATTTTGTACCATTATATTATATAAATAAATATACTTTCTGGAGTTATCATTTTCTTCTGAAGCACCAAACAAGTAATGTGTAATTTCAGGGCCGCCGAATTGAAGTGGGTCAGTGCACTCGGGATGTATTCGTGCAGTAGGGTATCAAAATGGCATTACAAATTACTAAACGCCTCCAAGTGTAGTGAAATGATGTTCGGGACCATTTTCTTCTTGTAAACAGCCTAGAAATGCTCAGCAAACATTGAGGTGGATGTCAGGCAGCATCCGTATGCGAGAGACGCTCATAAATCTCAGAGTTTTTTTTCCCCTGGCTTCTCTCTCTTTGGTTCCTCTTAATTTGAAGTTTGATGAATGCCCTCACCCCCTTCATCCTTCCTGTCGCTGTGAGAGGGAAAACAATTAGTTTTGTCCACTAATGAATCAAGACCGCCATGAATTCATTTTCATAAAAAGCAAATATGTTGTGGCAGGGGGCAGCGGGTCAAAGCCCACACAACAGATGCTTCAAATCAATGAGCTTTTTCATAATGACCACAACAAGGGGGATGTCACCTTTATCAGTATTTATTTGTGGGAGATTTATCTTCTTGTTTTAATTTGAAGCGTTTTTGTTATCATTTTGGAGCTTATTAAAAATGACAATTTTATTTGATTTGATAACATTTTAACTCTTTAAAATGTCTTGTGTTCCACAGGGGAAAAAAACAACAACAGCAAGTTTGAAATGACATCTGGGTGAGTAAATAATGATAGAATTGTTGTATTTTCTAAGTTTTAACATTTTATATTTAGTGTTATTATATTAGAAAAACTCTCTTTTGGCTGTAAAGGATCTCTGATATCCACAGCACCTTATCTTAAGTTTTCTGAAAGCAGTTAATGCAGTGTCTCTAGCTCCTCAAGCGCTAATATTACCAGAATTTGGCAGGAGGCGTCGTATAGGCGGCTAAGAGTGACCGTAGACAGTTTGTTGCCTGATAAAAGTCATTTTGGAACAACGCCACATCTGTGATTGAATCTGCGGGCCTTGGGTTTAACACTCTCAACAGGAGAGAAATCTTGCCAGCCGACAAAGATTTACAAACACGGCCGCTAATGTTTTGCTTCTCGCACACTTAAATGACACTGGGTCTCATATACAGGCAGGCAAGACTCAAAAGACGTTTGCATTTTCTGGATAATATATAACTCACAGAACCATAACTTACAATTTAAAACAACGTACAATTCAAATTGCATGTACACAAAATTGCATAGATTCAAAGGTTTTTACATTTAAATATCCAATTTTACAAGCTTCAGTCTTTTAATCGCAATTAATCATGATTAATTGCAAAAAATGTGTGAATAATGAGTCACTTATTTTCGATCAATTGACAGCTCTAGTTTAAAGGTTTGAGGTTGGGAATTTTTTTTTTTTTTCGCCTTTGCTTAAGGCTGCATTTATTTGGTCAAACATACAGTAAAAATAGTGATATTGTGAAATATTACAATTTAAAAGGGTTGTTTCAATTAGGGTTGTGAAATGATTAATCACGATTAATCGCGATAGATCACATCCAAAATAAAAGTATTGCCAAAAGTATTGGGACACCTCCTTTCAATGAACACTTTAGTAATTTCCATGAGAATAAATCTTAATGTTTAAGCATATAATGATATTCTAGGGGATTGTGTGCTTCTAATTTTGTAGCAACAGTTCTGCAGTGGACGGGTCTCTTTTCTATTCTAACAGGACCACGCCTCTGTGTATAAGGCAAGGTTCAAAAAGAAATGATTGATTCAGTCAGTGTGGAAGAACCTGACTGGTCTGCAGAAAGCAAAGTCTTAATCCAAGCTGAACACCTCCAGTCACTTTAAATGAAGATCTTGCGCCGAAAACTCCAAAACCAAAAACCAATAACTTGTACAAAAGTATTGGGACACCCCCTTCTTATGAACAGGAAAAAAAAAACTTTCAAAGCTGTGGCAACAGTTTTGGAAGTGTCTAAAATGACTGTACCCATATGTACAACATTGGTGTTTGGTGATGAGTTTTTGGCTCAAGGTCTGCATTTAAAGTCACACCAGAGGTGTTTAGCTGGGATTTGGACTTTGCTTTATGCAGACCAGTCAAGTTCTTCCACACTGACTCAGTCATTTCACAGAGGCATTGTCATGTTACAATATAAAAAGGTCCTGTCAAAACTGTTGCTATAAAATTAGAAGCACAAAATTCCCTAGAATATAATTAAACTCATTAATATCATTTAGTGCTTAAACATTAAGATTTGTACTCATAGAAATTACTAAAGTTGTCAAACCGTTTCATTAGAAGGGGGTGTCCTAATACTTTTGGCAATATAGTGTGTGTGTGTATATATGTATATACATATACATATATAAATACGCACACATGCATGTATATATTTAACATATTTAACACATTTAATTTTTACAAAATATATACATGCATGTATTTATATACAGTATCTCACAAAAGTGAGTACTCTTCACATTTTAGTAACCATTTCAGTATATCTTATCAAGGGACAATACTATAGAAATTAAACTTGGATACATTTTAGAGTAGTCAATGTGCAGCTTGTATAGCAGTATATATTTACTGCCCTGTGAAAATAACTCAACATACAGCCATTATTGTCAAAATAGCTGGCAACAAAAGTGAGTACACCCTAAGTGATAAGAGCAGTATGTTTTTGTCTGCTTGACAGGAAAGTTGTGTTGTGTGTAATCTTGTAATAGAGCAGTTAATATTTGGTGCTTTTTTTTTTAAGTACAATTCTCTCATACTGACCACTGGATGTTCAACATGGCATCTCATGGCAAAGAACTCTTCTAAGGATTTGAGAATTCAAATTATTGCTCTCCACAAAGATGGCCAAGGCTATTAGAGGTTCAGTAACACCCTGAAACCAAGTTACACTACAGTGGTCAGGGTCATACAGAGGTTTTCCAAGATGGGTTGCATTCGGAACAGCTTGCAAGGGTCGATCAATGAAGTTGAGCACTCGTTCTGTGCGTCAGGTGGAGAACCTGGCTTCAAACACAGATGGATTAGTGCTGCCAGCATTGCTTTAAAAGTTGCAGAAGTAGAAGGTCAGCTTGTCAGTGCTCAGACCATACGCCGCACACTGCAACAAGTTGGTTTGCATGGGTGTCGTCTCAGAAGGAAGACTCTTCTGAAGCTGGCTCACAAGAAAGCCTGCAAACAGTTTGCTGAAGACAACCTGTCCAAGAGCATGAATTACTGGAACCATGTCCTGTGGTCTGATGAAACTGTAAGATAAACTTGTTTGGCTCAGATGGTGTCCAGCATGTGTGGCGATGCCCTGGTGAGGAGTAACAAGAAAATTGTGTCTTGCCTACAGTCAAGCATGGCGGTGGTAGCATCATGGTCTGGGGCTGCATGAGTGCTGCTGGTACTGGGGAGCTGCAGTTTATGAGGGAAACATGGATTCTATTATATACTGTACATTCTGAAGCAGAACATGATGCCTTCCCTCCAGAAACTAGGCTGAAGGGCAGTTTTCCAACATGAACGACCCCAAACACACCACCAAGATGACAACTGCCTTGCTGAGGAAGCTGAAGGTGATGGGGTGGCCACGTATGTCTCCAGACCTGAACCCTATTAAGCACCTGTGGGGCATCCTCAAGCGTAAGGTGGAGAAGCACCATGTGTCTAACATCCAGCAGCTCTGTGATGTCATTATAGAGGAGTGGAAGAGGATCCCAGCAACAACCTGTGCAGCTCTGGTCAATTCCATGCCCAGAATGATTAAGGCGGTGCCAAATAACAGTGGTGCGAACACAAAATATTGACACTTTGGTCAAGTTCGTTTAGGGTGTACTCACATTTGATGCCAGCTATTTTGATGATAGTGGCTGTATGTAGAGTAATTTTCAGGGGACAGTAAATCTATACTGCTATACAAGCTGCACATTGACTACTCTAAAATATATCCAAGTTTCATGTCTATAGTAATTGTTCCTTGAGAAAATATACTAAAATGGTTTATGAAATGTGAGGGGTGTACGCATATTTGTGAGATAGAGTGTATATATAATAAATATACACAGTACACACACATATTATGTAAACAAACTTTTATTTTGGATGTGAACAATCGCAATTAATCTTTAAAATAATTTTAAAATGTGATTTATTCCTGTGATGCAAAGCAGAGTTTTCAGCATCATTACTCCAGTCCTCAGGGTCTTCAGTCTTCAATGTGTGTTATTATTATTATTATTATTATTATTATTATTATTATTAAAGGACCTATAGATTGAGGCAAATTTCAGATAAGCATTATTTCACGTGTTTGTGCAGGAAACTTACACAAAGTTTCAAAGTGAATCTGTTGTCTTGACATCTTTATAATGAAGCCAATTCTCATTCATTAGTGACTGCTCACTTCAAAGGCATTTAAAGAGGTGCAGGCTTTGTCTTGAGATGGATCAAGCCCATTAAGGGCATCTTATCAAAGAGACCATCAGGCCATAAAACTGTTAGGCCTCAATCTAAAGACCTCATGTCCCCTATACTGCGTCTTGTTGCGATGGCGTGCAGGATGGGGCTTTTAGTACAGCCGTCCACTAATTCCCGCCATAGACAAATGATTCATACAACATGCTTGCATTCAAAGTTGACATAAATGATTTTGCATAACCCTCTAATTGACTTACTCACCAGCTGTTATTAGAGCAAAGAACATAAACAATACTAGAGAAGAATAGAAATGGAAGTAGTATAATGAAAAAAGGACACATGGGAACATGTAGTGAAGAAGGCCTGATTAGGAAGGACAGGTGGAAATGACAGCATTATCAACACAGCAGCTTGTCCTGTTCACCAATGTTTGGCTTTTTATTATCCTTTTTTAATGAGTTTAGTGTCAATAAATTAATGAATCGATTTTAAACATGTCATTTGAGTAAATGACGCAATGATTCACTTACAGCTATTTGTTTCATTGAATGAATCTGTCTTGTTGAACAATTTGATACAGTGAATGTTTCAGTGATCTAATCGCATGTTTGTTTCCCGAATGATTTTGTGTTTATTGAACAAATTTGTTCAGTGAGTGATTCAGTGGCCTAGTCACATGTTTATTTCCTGAATGAATTTGTGTTTATTGAATGAATTGGTTCAGTGAGTGATTCAGTGGCCCAGTCACATGTTAATTTCCTGAATTAATTAGTGTTTATTAAACAAATCTTTGTTTATTGAACAAATAGGTTCAGTCAGTGATTAAGTGACCCAAACATGTTTTTTGTCTATTTCTTAAATGAACCAGTTTATTGAACAAATAATTGTAGTTATTCAGTGACTGAATCAGTGTGTATTTCCTGAATGAATCCGTGTTTATTGAACAAATTAGGTTAGTGAGTGATTCAGTTTCTCAGTCATGTATCTATTTCCTGAATGATTCTGTTTATTGAACAAATCAGTTCAGTGAGTGATTCAGTGACCCAATCACATGTCTATTTCCTGAATGAATCTGTGTGTATTGAATTAAATGGTTCAGTGAGTGATTCAGTGACCAAATCACGGTGTCTATTTTCTGAATGAATCATTGATTATTAAACAAATCAAGATTACTTAGTCGAGTGTCTATTTCCTGAATGATTCTGTGTTTATTGAACAAATCAGTTCAGTGAGTGATTCAGTGACCCAGTCACATGTCTATTTCCTGAATGAATCCGTGTTTATTGAACAAATTAGGTTAGTGAGTGATTCAGTTACTCAGATTCATTCAGGACATAGACACGCAACAGATTCGCTCAATAAACAGTGACCCAATCACGTGTCAATGTCCTGAATTAATTTGTTTATTGAATTAATCAAGTTAGTGAGTTATTTAGTGACCCAATCACGTGCCTATTTCCTGAATAACCTGTTTATTAAACAATCCGGGTTAGTGAGTGATTCAGTGACCCAATCATGTGTCTATTTCCTAAATGAACCTGTTTACTGAACAAATAATTGTAGTTATTCATTTACCGAATCAGTGTCTATTTCCTGAATGAATCAGTTTATTGAACGAATCAGTTCAGGGAGTGATTCAGTGACCCAATCACGTCAATTTCCTCAATGAATCTGTGTGTATTGAATTAATTGGTTCAGTGAGTAATTCAGTGACCTAATCATGTGTTTATTTTCAGAATGAATTCATGTTTATTTAAAGAATCGGTTCAGTGAGTGGTTCATTGACTCAATCACATGTTCATTTCCTGAATTAATTCATGTTTATTGAAAGAGTCACTTCAGTGAGCGATTCAGTGACCCAATCATTTGTTTATTTCCTGAATGAGCCTATGTTTATTGAATGACTATTTATTCAGTGAGTAAGTCCACAACTTTATTATTTTTTTTTTTTTTTTCCTGAATGAATCCATATTTATTGAACAAATTGGTTCAGTGAGTAATTCAGTGACCCAATCATTTGTTTATTTCCTGAATGAACCTGTGCTTATTGAATGACTATTTATTCAGTGAGTAATTCCGCGACTTCATTACTTGTTTTTTTTTCCTGAATGAATCCATGTTTATTGAACAGATTGTTTCAGTGAGTGATTCAGTGACCCAATCATTTGTTTATTTCCTGAATGAATCTGTTAATTGAATTAGTATTTATTCACTAATTCAGTAATTTAGTGACTTAATCACTTGTTTTTCCTGAATGAATCCATATTTATTGAACAAATTAGTTCAGTGAGTGACTTAATCACTTGTTTTTCCTGAATGAATCCATGTTTATTGAACAAATTGGTTCAGTGAGTGATTCAGTGACACAATTGTTTGTTTATATCCTGAATGAACTTATATTGAATTACTATTTATTCAGTGAGTAATTCTGCGACTTTATTACTTGTTTTTTTTTTTCTCATTAAGACTACATTGAAAATGTAGTTTGTCCAACACTAATATCTGATGAGAAAGCACTATTTCATCAGCTCATCAGTGTTGTTGTGGCATTGTTTTTGGCACATTACCTTTCTTAGACTCTCTCCATGTGGCTTCATTTGTTGTGGAGAAAAAATAAAAACAACAATTAATGCAAGAGCCATAAAACAAGCATGAAAGAGATATGAGGCAATAATATATACTTTGATGGAGGGCTTCTGAGAGCATTCTGGTTCTTTCATGTGTTATGGAGTATTAAAGCAGGGTTTTCTCAAGCAGGTATTTCATTATTGTTTCTAATCAGCCTGACTGCAGACCCCAGTATTGTCAGTGTTTATCAGAGACCAGAGAAACAATGGCCACAAAAAGCAGCGTGGAAGAGGGAATTGAGAATTTGGCTTTATATCCCACAGTGATTACTTTTTCTTGAAATTCAAAATTATTGCAGTGCTTTTCCAGGCAGCATTGCATTGATATTTCTTAAAAATTAGTGGTTTGGGGTTTGTTCTAAACTCATAAGAAACTTATAATGGATTCTGAATTCTTTATAAACCTAGTCCAGACTGCTTTGATTCACATAAATGTCTGAATGAACCAATTCATTAAAAATAATTCTGTTTTAATATAACAAACAACAGAGTTTGGGAAGCTATATTAAGGCTTAATTATTTTAGTGAATCAGTTTTGTTCAGATCAGTTCAAAAGTGAAAAATGATTCAAAGATGATATTCTTCCCTGTCATGGCCTTTTGTGAGAATTCAAAAGACTCTAGGCTTCCAATTATAGGATCACAACGACAAGCTCATTCACATGCATCTCAATAAGGGTGATATTTTACATCTTCCATTATCAAAGAACGCTTTAACCCACTTAAATCTATTTTAAGCACCAGAAATCTGTCCAATCTTTGATAGCACCTTGTACATACCTAATAAATACTAATGAACTTCTCCTATTTCTTTCACTCCTCTCTAATATTTTAAATTCCCTTGCATCTCCCAGGATCAAGGTGGGGTGCAGAAACCACCACAAAAATTAGAATGGTTTATGGTGGGAAAGAAATCCAGATATAATGGGCTGTACTTTGAGCTATAGCTGAAAGAATCCATTTGGAGAGAAGCCATAAGACGATGCACTGTCAGGATAAGGTTCAACTAGGGACCGCTTTCGACCCATGATCTGGAGAAAGATATTGATTATCCTTTTGGCCTAAATGATGCACTGGGTATTTTCCGTCCCTTTGCTCATGTGAAATACACTCCACGGGTCACCACACGTGTAGCCTTTGTTGTTGATGGTTGTTTGCCGTTTATCTGGGGTTGTGTGATGGAGTAAGATTGAGCCTTGGTGGATGCCGCTTTTGAAAAGAGAGCAAATGTGGAGGGTTTATTCCTCTAGTAATGAACTGGCTGGAGAGTGATTCTGTTTTTTTTTTTTCCCCAAGTGTTTGACATAAATGGCGGGAAAAAAATATGCCTTTTTTTACACACACAAGTATGGAAGTCCATTTCCGCCACTGAATTCTGACCTTTTATCTCACAATCTGAATTTTTTTTTTCAGAATTGCATGCTACAAACTTGCAGTTGAGAGTTATAAACTCAGAACTGTGAGATATAAACTTGCACTCTAAGAAATAGTCAGAGTTTTGAGATACTCGCAAATATGAGAACATATCAGTATTTTTTTTTCTCAGAACTTTAACTAGTAACTGCAGAATAAATCTTCTGAGAAAAAGTCATAATTGGGAGTTTATATCTTGCAATTCTGACTATAACTTGCAGTTGCAAGTTTATATCATGCCATTTTGAGAAAAAAAAAAGAATTTCGAGTTTATATCATGCAATTATGAGAAAAAAGTCAGAACTGAGCACATTTCTCGCAATTCTGACTTTATGACTCGCAGTTGTGAGTTCATATCATGCTATTCTGCGAATAAAAAATTCTGAATTACGGGATATAAACTCATTTGTGAGACAAATCAGAATTGAGTTATCTCGCAATTCTGAAAAAAAAAAGTCTGAATTTCAAGTTTATATCCCACAATGCTGACTTTATAACTTGCAATTTCGAGTTTATATCATGCACTTCTAAGAAAAAGTCAAAATTTCAAATTTATATTATGCAATTCTGAAAAAAAGTCAGAATTTTGTGTTTATATCCCACAATTCTAAAAAAAAAAAAAAAAGTTGCGGGATATAAACTCATTTGTGAGGAAAAAAGTTAGAACTGAGTATGTCTCGCAATTCTGACTTTATAACTCGCAGTTGTGAGTTTATATCATGCAATTCTGAGAAAAAATTGTGGGATATAAACTCATTTGTGAGAAAAGTGTCATAATTTCAAGTTTATATCACACTTTATAACTCGCAATAGCAAGTTTGTATCATGCAATTCTGAGAAAAAGTCAGAATTATATCGAGTTTATATCTTGGAATTCTAAGAAAAAAAATTTCAGTCAAAATTTCACATTTATATTATGCAATTCTGAAACAAAAAAGTCAGAATTGCAAGTTTATATCATTTAATTCTTGAGAAAACCAGTCAGAATTGTGAGGTTATATACGCAATTCTGAGCAAAAAAAGTCAGCATTGCGACTTTACATTGCAATTCTGAGAAAAACATAGTAAGAATTTTGAGTTTATGTCATGCAGTTCTGAGAAAAACAGAATTGAGTTTATTTCATACAGTTCTGAGAAAAATGTCAGAATTGCAAGTTATAAACTCGCATTTGTGAGAAAGTCAGAATTGTGAGTTTATATTACACAATTCTGAGAAAAATGTCATTGAATGTAAATTAATTTCTAGTTTATATTACACAATTCTGAAACAAAAAAAGTCAGAATTGCAAGTTTATATCATTTAATTCTGAGAAAACCAGTCAGAATTGTGAGATTATATACACAATTCTAAGACAAAAAAAGTCACAATTTTGAGTTTACATCATTCGGAGTTTATATCATGCAATTCGTAGAAAGTGTCACAATTTAAAGCTAAAAAGTTGCAATGAACTGTCAAAACATTTATAAAATATTACAACCAGTAGTGTATAAAAAAACCTAAAATAAAAAAAGAATAATAATAATAATAATAATAATAATAGTCAAAAGCATCAATATTTCACCAGTTAGGTAAACGTATTACCTTGCACCTTGAAACAGTCCATTTCTATGGACCAAAGTCCACCATATTTTATGTGTGGCCTGAGGTGTCTTACAAACATGATTAAGTTTCTCCTCCCCTCTACATCTCCTCTGTGCGCCCCAGAGCGTCCCTTTTCCCCCCAATCCCATCTCTGACACCAACCTGACAAGCATCAACGTTGTCAAGTCCCCAACGGATGACAAGCCAATCCATCTTCACCCCACGGCAGCCCTTTAAAACAAGCCCTGTCATCATTCTCCGCCCTCCGCCAAGGAGAATGAAGATGGGGACACGGATACATTTCATACATGCTGTCGACAAATTGCCGACAGATGTTGACTGTAAAACTTCACTTTTCCGTTAATGTAAAAAACCTTCAGCAAATAGGTGACGCAATCACCAAACTTTCTTATACATTTCCATTCAAAAGTTTGGAATCAGTACGATTTATAATTTTTTTTTAACAAAGTTATTTATGCTCATCAAGGGTTATCAAAAATACAGAAAACACAGTAATATTGTGAAATATTATTGCTATTTAAATGAACGGTTTTCTATTTTAATATATTTTAAAATCTAATTTATTCCTGTGATACAAAGCTGAATTTTCAGTATCGTTACTCCAGTCTTCAATGTCATTTATCACAATGTCCGATTTATCAATTTTGGTAACTGTTGTACAAATTTTATACATTTCTTTTGGAACCTGTGGTACTTTTTTCAGGATTCTTTAATGAATAAAAAGTGAAAGGGAACAGCATTTATACAAAATAGAAATGTTTTGTAACAATATACACTACCGACATTTTTCTCAGAATTGCGTGATATAAACTCACAATTCAGACTTTTTTTTTCCTGGCAATTTGAAAGTTTATATCATGCAATTCTGACAAAATTGACTTTTTCTGAGAATCGCATGCTAAAAACTTGCAATTCTGACTTTTTTCTCAGAATTCTGTGATGTAATTCTGGAAAAAAAAAAGGTTGATTGTGAGTTTACAGCACAATTTTGAGAAAAAGTCAAAATTTCACGCAATTCTGAGAAGAATGTCAGAAACCGTTGTACTGATTTTTTTTTTTTTTTCAGGAATCTTTAAGGAATAAAAAGTAAAAAGAACAGCATTTATTAAAAATAGAAATGTTTTGTAAAAATATACACACTACTGTTAAAAATTTTGGGGTCAGATTTTTTTTTTTAAGAAATTTATTTGTATTCAGCAAGGATATTTTAATTAATTAAAGTGATAAATCAGCATATAAGATTGATTTCTGAAGGATCATGTGACAAAGACTGGAGTAATATCTGATGAAAATTTAACTTTGCATCACAGGAATAAATTGTATTTTAAAGTATATTCAAATAGAAAACAGTTATATTAAATTGTAATAATATTCCACAATTTTACTACTTTTTCTGTATTTTTAATCAAATAAACACAGACTTGGTGAGCATAAGAGGCTTATTTAAAAAAAAAAAAAAAAAAAAAATCTTACTGATCCCAAACTTATGAACAGCAGTGTACAATAATACAAAATAATATTAATGAATTAGCATGTAAATAAGAAAAACTTACTTTTCCCAGAATTGTTTTGATGAGAAAGTTTGAAAGAACAGTATTTATCAGAAATATGTTCAGTTACCCCTAATGTTTCAAGCGTGCCTAATGGGAAAGATGATTTAATTAACTTTAAAATTCTCTGAAAAATTGCCAACTTTATCTTCGCAACCCAAGTTTTTGATCAACTTCCAAATATGTGGTTCTTCACAGCGGCCCAAAACATGAATGTTGAATGAGTTTCGACATTCCTCTATGAATATTTAAGCGACGACACAAAGACGGCCCACGCTGCTGCCATTGAACAAAAATTCGGTGTCCACCGTCCACATTGCTCATTAAAATGAGATTTAACAGGGATTTTCATTTTCAGTAACAAATGTATTCATGGCTAGCGCATCAGTCATTGTCAAAAGTAATCTCATTTTCCTCGTGCGAGGGAGACAGACGCACAAGGAGGAGAGCGACAGCTTTTTTTCGGCCGAGAGGGAGGGGTGCTGGATATTGTCCACCTCCTGCCGTCTTTTCACTTCCTGTCACACAGGAATAGGTGGAAACCCACTGTTACCGGAGGGCTTCAAAGCGCTTATAAATTTCCATATTTCCCATCCTGATATTATTTACAAAAATAGAGGCTAAGAAAAAAAGAAAAATTGCTGTGTGGAAATAAGATGAGGAATTAGCAAATGAATGCTACAGTGGCCCTCTGCATGTAACCTACACTGTGACAGTTTGTTATCTTTGGCTAAACAGCTGTGTGTTGTGCCGAACCCCTCACGCCTCCACACACTCACACAATCCAATATTAACTTTTGGCCAAACCTAACGAATGGCAAGTGGATTGGGAAAATTTACAAGCCGTATATATATCGTTCCAGCCATTAAATTGAATTCCATTGTAATTAAATTTAATTGTAAATTAGTATTTCTTTTTTTCATTCTAAGTTTAAAACACTGCTTTTTCATTCAAAATGTATTATTCTTATTATAAATAATTTATTAAATTACATGTAATATTTAAACTATAAAATAATAATAAAAAAATAATTATAATACTTTCTTCTTCTTAATATTATATTATTATTATTATTATTACTGATTACATTATTATTTTAAATACCTTTTAGTACCTGTACTTCAGAAAAATCCTTCAGGTCCTACAAATTCTTTGGTTTTCCAGCATTGGAACCCTTTCTAACAATGACTATGATTTTGAGATCCATCTTTTTATACTGAGGACAACTGAGGGACTCAAATGCAACTATTATAGAAGGTTCAAATACTTACTTGTGTTTTAGAAAGAAAACGCAATGCATTAAGAGCCGAGGATGAAAACATTTAAATTTGAAGAGCAGGGTAAATTTAACTTATTTTGTCTTCTGGGAGACATGTAAGTATCTTCTGTAGCCTCTGAATGACAGTACTAAATGGAAAAAAATATATAATATTTTAGGCAAAATAAGAAACATATACAACACTTTCATTCTGTTCAAAAGTTTTCACACCCTGGCATTGGAACCATCTGTAATAGTTGCAAATGAGTCCCTCAGTTGTCCTCGGTCTGAAAAGATGGATCTCAAAATCAATTGTTAGAAAGGGTTCAAATACACAAAAATGCTGAAAAAACAAAGAATTTGTTGGACCTAAAGAATTTTTCTCAAGACAAACAAGGGACTCATGAACAACTATCACTAAACAAAAAAACAAAGCTGTGGATCATTCAGGTAACAACACAGTATTAAGAATCAAGGGATGTAAACTTTTGAACAGGGTCATTTCTATAAATTCCACTATTATTGTGGACTACATATAAATGTCTTTTATGTGAAATATCTTATTCAGGTCAGTACTAAATAAACAATAACATGCATTTTGTGTGATTCCTCTTATTTTGGAAATATAATTAACAATTTGCAGATTCTGAAAGGGGTATGCAAACTTTTGACCTCAACTGTAAAAAAAACTTAATTCAACATATTAACAATGTGTCAAAATATTAACTTGTAGTGTTATTTTAGTATTATTTTGGTAATCGAGTAATTATTCGATAATTTTGTGATAATAAAAATAGACCTAAGCAAACAATAGTCTTTAAATACATATATAATAGCAATGAGGCAATAATAATTAGTTCAAATAAAGTATCAAAAGCAAGTAGTCATATGGTTTTATTGAACAAAACCATTAAAATACACAATTTATTATAAACAACAGCTAATGTACATTACGCATTATAACAAATGCTTGCAGAGGGCGCCAACGGCCTGACAATTGTTACGGCGAGATCTTGTTTAATATTTACTAAACAACATTAAATTTAAATGTCCACTCAATCTTCAATATTTGAACATTTCTTTACGACATAAATGCTACAGCCACTGTATTTTCTTGAATATGTGGACATCAAAATGTGTCAACTCAAAGTGACGGTTTGAGCTCTTTTTTTAATAACAGTTTGTGTGGAGCAGCATTTACTGTGAACAGCCCTACATTAAGAGACTAAAATAACGATAGCCAAGTTGTTTTGAACATAAGATTATCATTATATCATGTTATATAATGTGTCATAACAATTGTGTTACATAATTAACTTTCTGTCCCTGTATATTCAGATTCAGTTGTCTTTTTTTCCCTCTACACAAATATCTCATTAAATGTAAAAATAAATTAAATTTAAATATAAAGTTAAATATAAAAGTTAAATAATTAACTTTATATTTAAGAGATGTTTTTAGTAGGTGGTTTGTATGCGTTTAGATTGTTCATGTCAGTGACGGTCAGACTATCATTATCATTTCATTTTAAAACAATTGTATGTTACGGCTTCTAACATGTATTTACTCACCAAATCCAGTTTTACAGACTTTTCTGTGCTTAGTTTTGCTGCCTGCTTAAATGCACAGACACACGTTGATGTTCAAAGATCGTTTTGGTTTATTGTCTTGCTAACTGCTGTTATTAAAATTCCCTTTAAACTCCTATATTGTCACACTCTGCAGTCGGTGTGGAGTGGAGAATGATTTAACATCTGTTTTTCCACTTGTAGAGACTTAAACATCACATCTCGTTTTCAGCATGTACGACAGACTTCTTTACTCGAGTAGGGTAATTGTAGAGGTTACGTTATGCAGTTTAAGATTTGACGTATAGTCACGCATGTCAAGTGCATGATATGGGTGCGTTTTCACGAGCAGATTTACACGTGTTCGTTTTATCTGTAAAAACACAAGTGCCAGGAGAGATTAAGAGACGCCGAATGTGAACCCACACGCCGCCGAACCCCAGCGATCTGCCAAGAGCTAATCGGGGGAAAACAACATCTGAGTCCTCTGAAAAACTACCGTTGATGTGCTAAATCTGTGATAAACAGGAAAAATGTTGCATTTCAGTGCATTTGGATGTAATTGATACCTGAAAGCTAAGAGGCTTTAGACTGCATTTTACTGTTCAACAGTGAGTTTAATTCTCACAGAAAGAGGCAAACACATCAGATGCAAAAAGCTTCTAAAAGGGGCTTTTCCTTTGTGATTTTTGGTACCCCAAAGAACCTTTCACTGAACAGTTCTTAAAAGAACCATATTTTTCCACTATATAGAACATTTTGTGGAATGGTAAGATTCCAGGAATGTTAAAGGTTCTTCATGGAACCATAGATGGAGAACTATTTGGAAACCATTTAAGGTTCTCCAAAGTACGTTTCACTGAAAAGTTCTTAAAAGAACCACATTTTTCACTCTTAAAAAAAGCTTCCAAAAGTAGGTTTTCACAGAAATGCTTTAGAAGAACCATATTTGGTTCTTCAATCCAAAAAGGGTCTTTCTTTGGTAATTTTAGGTTCCCCAGAGAAACAATAGTTCTTCTTGGAACCACAGATGGGACCATTTTAGGTTCCCCAAAGACTGAACAGTTCTTAAAAGAACCACATCAGATTCTATTGACCGGATTCCATTCAGGATCTTTATGGAATCACAGATCGTGAACCATTGGGGGACCATTCTTTGGCTCCCCAAAGAATCATTCACCAAGCATTTTTTTAATATAACCAATTTTTTCTTAGATTGAGGAACATTTTAATTTTTTTATAAAGAACCTTTTTCCACTACAAAGAACATTTTGTGGAATAAAAAGATTTTTATGGACGTTAAAGGTAGAGGTCGACCGATATATCGTCCGGCCGATACATCGGGCCGATATTTGCCATTTTTTTAATATATCGGCATCAGCCGATATCCGTGTTTAGTAGTGCCGATTTAAAGTCAGGCACGTCTGCGGGCAGCCCCGTGTTATTGGTGTGGTGGAACACTACTGTGAAGGACCCCAAGCCAAAACTTTTGTAAGATTCAATAACATTTCTGAGAGATAAAGGTAAGGCTTAAATTCTGATATTTCAAAATCCCATGGCCATATATGTACTATATATTACTACTAAACTATGAAGTGTTGCTTTCACTTAGTGAAAGAAAATCATAGGACCGTTGGGAACTGGCATAATGCTATGGCTAGTTAAAGGTTTGCTTACTTGCAGTTAAGTTTAAGGACTGTAGTCGAAAACGATCAGCAGCTTGTTTGCTAACATATTAGCTAGTGTTATAAGTTCTGTTTTATCTTTCCTGTATCCAAGTCGGAGAATTTCACTCTGTGCGTGGGGTGAAGGCGGCGGCGGCTCTCACAAACAATGGAGGGTGGTTATATCCACAGGTCGGGTAATAATAAAAGGCATTCTAATTACTTGTGGGTGGATCGCGCGTGGATGAGATAAATCAATAATGATGTAAACATTAACTACATTTTCTAAAATCTGAGCCTGGGTTATGTGGTCAGGACCGTGGCGCCAGCTTCCTTTTAAATATACTTTGATGATTGCACCTGATGCGACCGTCCTCTCACCCCAGATACTGCGAGTTTATACCTATGGTCAAGTCCAGATGTCAGTAAACGTTATTTTTTTCAGCATGGATTTGGCTTAAAAGCACAAGTGATTAAAGGGATGGTTCGGAGTAGAATTGACTTCATTGCTATGCACTCCGAAGCCCATGTAAATACCCCATCCGAAGTTTTTTTTTTTACCTTAGTCAAACATTTATGGAGATATTAGAGTTTTTCGAATTGCTTGTTACAGGAGTGAATGGGACATGTGATGTATCTCGTAAATTGCACCACTAAACGTGCAAGTAATCTTACCAAACTTGTACAGTAGTGTAAATAGGTTATGTACTCACAAAACACTGCATCGGAACATTTGTAAGTCCACCATGAGTGTTTTAAAAGCACGTTTTAGCCGATCCCTACTAGTCTCAAAAACTACAAATGGCGACATGTCGACGTCACTTGCCTGGTTTGAAAAAAGCACGTAAAAGTCCTCCTACAAGTTGACATGCACACAGATGTAGTAGGAGGACTTTTACGTGCTTTTTTCAAACCAGGGAAGTGACGTCGACTTGTAGCTTCTGAGACTAGTAGTTCTCGGGTAAAACGTGTTTTTAAAACACTCATGGTGGACTTACAAATGTTCTGATGCAGCGTTTTGTGAGTACATAACCTATTTACACTACTGTACAAGTTTGGTAAGATTACTTGCACGTTTAGTGGTGCAATTTACGGGATACATTACATGTACCATTCACTCCTGTAACAAGCAATTCGAAAAACTCTAATATCTCCATAAATGTTCGACTAAGGTAAAAAAAAACTTTTTGGGGTATTTAGATGGGCTTCGGAGTGCATAGCAATGAAGTAAATTCTACTCCGAACCATCCCTTTAAGCCTATATAAGTGTGCAGCGATGGGAAAATCAGCTAAAATGAACCATCCATTCATCATATCATCATACAAAACTAAGAATTAGAATAATTGTAATAGGAAGATTGTGTGCGGTTAGATAAATCAGAGAAAAATATAGGTGCAGGTGGGTGGCAGGCAGATTACACTATTGCCTGATTTTGCTTTACTTCGTCGTCTAAAGTAAGATTTTGCTGTCTTTTGTCGTCAAAAGTATTCTGAAACAAGTCACGACTGAGCCGCTGTGCATTTCCATTTAAACATCGGGGTTTCGTTTATGAATGAATGTGAGTTTAAACGAATCTAGTGAAATGATTCGTCATTTGCTTTATTCAGGAATGAATCAACTGTTCGAACGAATCAAATGAATGATATGATTCAGTAATTAAGTCAGTGTCTTGCCGCCATCTGCTGGCAGGTCCTCTCAGTTATATAAATCATTTAATATTTCTGTATTCAAAATTTTATATTTAAAACATTAATCTCAGCTCTTAAACTTTTATGTAAATGATTGACAGTTTTTATATTATCTGTTTTATATACTTAATATTTGGTCAGTTCGATTTGTTTGGTTAAATTTGGGTAAATCTTTTATAATACTACTGTGCAGTGCACAAAATCAAGATGCTTCATTGTGTTCATTGTTCATGATGTTAAGTTTAGAAATTATGTGCATCGACTTAGTGTGATATTTTAGCATGCAAATAAAGGGGAGAACTTCAAGATATCGGCCCTAAAAATCGGCAGCACATATCGGCTGACCCTGACCTCTAAACATCGGCATCGGTTATAGAAAAACCCATATCAGTCGACCTCTAGTTAAAGGTTCTTCATGGAACCATAGATAAGAAACCATTGGGGAACTATTTTAGGTTCCCCAGAGAACGTTTCAATCAATAGTTCTCAAAAGAACCACTATTTTCTTAGTGTAAAAGACATTTTAATAATCTAAAGAACCTTTTGTGGAATGGTAAGATTCCAGGAATGTTAAAGTTTCTTCATGGAACCACAGATGGAGAACCATTGGGGAACCATTCTAGGTTTCCCAAAAAAACTTTCACTAAACAGTTCTTAAAAGAACTACGCTAGAGGATCCAAAAGTGGATGGTGATGGTTCTTCATTGAACCATCTATTCCAATTTAGCACTTTTACTTTTAAGAACATTGTAATAAAAGAACCACTTGTGGAATTAAAGGGTTCTATGAATGTCAAAGGTTGCTAATGGAACCATCTATGCCAATAAAAATAAACTTTATTTAATAAGTGTGAGACTTGAGAAGACCTGACATACCGTTTATGAGTCACTGGAGCTTTTGTGTCCTTTTTGGAGTTTAAAAGCTTAAGTTGCCATTCTTTGTAATTTCGCAGTCTTCAAAAACACTCATTATGTGCTCGAGAAGAAAGAAAGTCACAGGGGTTTGGAACAGGTGAGTAAATGAACCAAATAAAGCAATACAGAACTTGAAAGGTTTTCCACTGTTCTCTGACATGAAAACATAATGTGTTATGTTTGAAAGATGTCCACAGTGTTTAAAATGTGTTCCTTCTCATCCCGCCTTCTTTATTTCATCAGTCCTTTGCTTTCATTCCAGTGTGTGCATGAAAAGCATCTTCAGTGGTTCAAATCTCCAGAACGTATACGCACGTGTGTCCTCAGGGCCACTCTGAGCTTTAATGGGGTCCGCGCTTGGATCTTTAATTAATGCACGCAGGTAATAGATGCCATCTGGGGACCCTCTTGGCAACTAATCACATACACAGAGATTCTCGTTCAGTGCCAGATGCGGTGTCTTCTCCCTCTAACCTAATTACCCTTTCTTTTACAAACAAAGCAACGCAAATAGCATTTATCCATTATTTCCTCAAAAACATCCACTCTTCGTGGTGGATCCAAAAATGGAGATCACAGGAATTACAAAGAAATCAATGCATTTCATCATTCGGCTGGTTGTTCTTATGATGTTTTTTGCGTGAGGCTTGTTGCGAAGGCTTCATGAACTATCTATTTGAATTTGAGAGTGCCATGGCATACAAAATGGTGCAAGTTATCAGGTCTAAAAAAAAATATCTTATTCCCTCACCTAGTCTAGACATTATTTAATCCTAATTGAACCCACGATTCATAAAAAACAATAAAAGAGGAAGTCTTTACAAAAGTGGTTTTAAACTGGCCTGTTTTAATACATGTACAGCAAATTCTAATAATTAAATATTTAATAATTAAATAATAATTTAAATAAATGAGATTGTTTTTGTTGCTTGTATTTTTAATAACCATCATGGGATTAAAATAATTTTTATTCTTTTTTTTTATAATTAATAAATAATATTTTTAATAATTATTTAATAATTGTATTTTTTTATATATTATTTTAAATAATTATACAATTTAATATTTTTACATAATTCAATTTTTTATTAATTAATAATAATAATACAATTTACACAAAACATTTCACATTTATTTT
>NC_133385.1:12604515-12626572 GCF_049309525.1 Garra rufa
GAATTAGATTATATAAATTTGTTATTTTCATCACGAATATGTCTTCTATGTTTTTTTAACATAGTTAAAAAGCTATGAAGCAAACCAGATACGAGATGAACCACAGCATTAACTTTAATAAAAAAATCAGACAAAAGTGCAACGCTGTATATAAATGATAAGTACTTTAAACCCATGAAACATTATGAGCGATGTAAACGAATCGTAAATGAAGAAATATAATATAACATTGAACATCTTAAAGATGTTGATCATAGAAGTCAAAAGTTTGAAATAATTTATATTTTCACCAAGGCTGCAATGCTGCATTTATTTGACTAAATATACAGTAGAAAGATAATATGTGACCCTGGACCACAAAACCAGTCATAAGGTTAAATTTTACAAAACTGAGATATATACATCATATGAAAGCTCAATAAAAAAGCTTTCTATTGATGTATAGTTTGTTAGGATAGGACAATATTTGGTCGAGATACATCTATTTGAAAATCTGGAATCTAAGGGTGCAAAAACATCAAAATACTGAGAAAATCACCTTTAAAGTTGTCCAAATTAAGTTCTTAACAATGCATATTACTAATCAAAAATTACATTTTGATAGGTTTACAGTAGGAATTTTACAAAAAATCTTAATGTAACATGATCTTTACTTAATGTCCTAATGATTTTTGACAAAAATCAATAATTTTGACCCATACAATGTATTTTTGGCTATTGCTACAAATATACCCCAGCAACTTAAGACTGGTTTTGTGGTCCAGGGTCACATATTGTGAAATACTTTTGCAATTTAAAATCGGTTAGGCTAAATATCCACTACCAGTCAAAAGTTTTTGAACAGTAAGTTTTTTTTTTTTTTTTAAGTCTCTTCTGCTCACCAGGCCTACATATATTTGAACAAAAGTATAGCAAAAACAGTACAATTTTGAAATATTTTTACTATTTAAAATAACAGTTTTCTATTTGAATATATTTTAAAATGTAATTTATTCCTGTGATTTCAAAGCTGAATTTTTATCATCATAACTTTAGTCACAAAATCTTTCCGAAGAGACTGCATTAACATTAAAAACAATAAAAATCTTACTGTGTTCAATAAACATTTATTATCAGAACGGTGTGAAAGATCCAATACATTTTACTCTTTTACTGCAAAAACATTTATACAAGCGTTTATTTTTTATTTTATTTTATGCACTCTAAATAAAGCTAGAAAATCCAGAACTACTTTTTATTCAGAGGGCTTTATTCATTCAACTTAAAAGAGTCCAAATCCATTTTTTATGCTTAATCCAGGGTGTGTACAGATACTGTAAAATGAGATTCCAGAACTTTCAAAGACTACTCTTTTTTCATTTTAAGGACTTCAATCAGAGATCTCACTTATCAAACAATGTCTTTTCTTTACAACTAAAGTATTACAAAGTATACTACACTTTTACTATATTAAAACCGCTGTTAGTTTTTCTTAAGGGATTCGTATTTTTTCTTTCTTCCTTCTTTGTTTTGTTTTTATAACTGTACTGCCTTAATTGTTTGATGTTTTCTACTGTTCTCTACTAAAAGATTTGCAAAACCGTTCCAAAATCCTGATCTGAAACATATTATTTGCCATACACACTCCGAAGTCCTGAACTGAATCAAATGATTCACAAACCTGCAATGAAGTCCTGATCTAAATCAAATGCATTGTGATCCACGCTCCAAAGTTACGTTCTGAAGCAAAAGATTCTTTCCATTGCGAATCATTTGACTAAAATCGGGACTTTGCATATTGTGAATCATTTGATTTAGATCAGGACTTCAAATCGTGTATCACATATCAATTGATCTGAATCATTAAATTTGCGAAACGATTCACGAACCCACTTCAATCTAAATCAAATGATTTGCGATACACAAAGTTCCGATCTAAATCAAATGATTCACAATACACGATTTGAAGTCCTGATCTAAAACAAATGATTTGCGATACGTGATCCAACTGAAGCGCCTTGAAACTGAATCTTTTTGCACCACATTGGTTTAACTGATTGTGCGTTTCGAAAAAACTCAGCTTCACTCATCAGTACATGCTTTTAAAAATCATTACAAGCGATGTCGAAAATAAAAAATGAATGTGGCCTTTGCTAGTGAATCGACTGAAATAAATGATCAAGTCACGAGTTTGAATCAATCGAAGCGGTTCCAGCATAAATGACTCAATTGATTTGGTTCATCTGTTCGCGTCTTCAGCAATACTGGCTTATCTCGCTAGCTTCATGACATTACCTGAAATAAGCGAAAAAAACAATGTGAAAAGTGAAAAGATATGTGCTTTTTGTAAAATTTAAACACTTATTTCATAGATACATTGTCTTTCAATAATTCAAGCACTTTTCAAGTACCTCTACATGAATATTGCTAACTGCAAGGGTTTTCAATGCCTTACATTTTAAAAAGTCAAATTCAAAGCACCTTGAAGGAACCCTGTTTATCTGAAGGGTCAAAAAGAGTAACACTTAATAACTTACATTAAAAAATCAATAACAAACATATAATGATTAACAGGTCATTAGTTAATATATTAAAACAGCTACAAATATGAGTTGAAATATAAGCGAAAATGTGCTTGTAAGTGTTCACTAATGAACTTAGTTTGAGTAAACTGAATAGTTATGAGTATTTCTATTCATGCTAAACAACCAACCACACCTAATAGTAATATGTAACCATTTGGATATTAACTTATAGTCGGTTAAACATTATACAATGTTTGTTAATGAGTTTTTATTAAAAGCAGTTGCTTTCCTTGCGCTATAAACAAAGAATTCATAGTGAATTTCCCACTCGGTTCATTTTTCTTTTCTTTTCTTTTTTAGTCTCGGTGTAGAATCTTTAGCCTTTTATACCTTCGTCATAATCATCCTCTGCGACCATCTGCCTGCAGTCACTTTTTTAGCTCAGCGGACTTCATGTCAGAAGGTGTCGTGGCCAAATACAGAGAACAAGTGGGGGAAAAAAAGGAAAAGGTGGTCTAATGGGCGACACGCGTGCATTTTTAATATGCGAATCAACATACTGGAGCAGCCGTCGACAACCTTTGTCACCTAAAGTGCAATTTTGAATTAATTTTTAATTCATTTATTCATGGTAGTCAATTAAAAGCAACAAAGCATTACAACTAGACCAATCTGTACAATTTTGTGTTTATTTATTAATTTATTTTCAAAGCACTGATGTATGAGTCGTCTTTGACTACAGAACTAGACCTTGTTACTGTGTGTTGACACTGCTTACTGATGACATTTTTACAGGTTCAGAACGTAGCTTAGATGCGCAGTGACAGGTTGCCATATCTTCAATAAATCACCTGCTTTCGGCCTACCGCTGATAACTCATCTTGCTCAGGCGGGATGCTGCTCTTAGTTCTCATTCACTGTGTTTGGACACAGTGAAGACATTTCGTCTGCACACCACCTGCTCTAGCAGCATTAGTTTTATTGTTTTCCATTTCCTAGGTAAACCAACACACACGAGAATGACTTTCCAGGCGAAATGTGGCATTTAATGTGCACTTTCTACGATAATATCTACTCTGCTGGGCTTAATAGAACTCAGACTGAGAGCTAATATTTTGGGGTTCTTCACAAACAAACAAATCCAGCGCAAACAACACCTACGTGCCTTGCACAGAAATATACATCAAGCGTTAGTTTCACTCAGGCTGCAATGAACTTTTCAACAAATTCTTAACATAATGCATCTGCTGTTTAGTATTTATTTTTTAAGCCTGGTATATTAAAATAAATTTCACTAAAAAGAACTGAATTGTATTCTGAAGCACAGTATACAGAACTTAAATTAGAGAACACTTTCAGATACCTCCGAGTTATTGGTGTTAATCTGGCACCTGGTGTTAATATCCTTGACAAACCCTATTTAACCGGCGAAATTCCTCCAATTTTCACTAAGACTGCAAGATAGCGGGTCGCTCTAAGGTGAAGACTAAAACTCTGCGACAGGAGGTTGTCCACATGAAAGCCAAAGGGATGACCACTGAGCCACTGAAAGAGAAGTTGATCATTCCAAATCTGTGATTTCTCAAATACTGCAGGTTTACAATGACACTAATTCATTTAAGTCCTTCAAAAAGGCTAGTTATCCATGTAATCAAATACATGGGAAGATAGAATAATGCAGAGACTTTTAGAGAAGAACTGGTTCAGCACTGCAGCTGGAATTGCTTGCCAGTTCAGTGCTAAACAGGTTAAGGATCTATCCCGGTACATTTAAAGAGCAGGTTATATGGGTTTTAGAGAAATAACTGTAAACAGTCTGCAAAGTTGTTAATCAAAAAAGTGCATTATACAAAGATATCGTCTCTTAAAAGAAAGAGTCGACTCAGAATCGCCTTAACGAGTCGTCATATTTTCGAATCTTCGAATTTTGTCGAGAAGACACTGTGTTGTGCGCTGTGAAAGCAAGTTTGTGTTGTTTTCATTGCCGAAAGATGATGATATGAAGAATCAGTGGTTAACTCCCTGAGGCCGGCTGTATCGCCGGCGATACCAGCTCATTTTTTTTAGATCAGCGCAAAAGACACTAAAAATGCTCTGTCGGTTTTAGTCATACAAATTAGAGATATACATCATTGGAAACTGTAGAGTGTGTACTTTTATTTGTGCACACTCACAAGAACAGCAGAAAGTTGTGCTTTTTTATTTAGAATAAAGAAAACAAACAGGGTGATTTCTGTTTTCTCTGTCTCCGCGAACTGCTTTTAGAAATGCGTCACTTAAATCATTCAAACTCGGTGAATACTCAGCACACAAACAGAAAAGTGGTATCTACTGAAAGCTTGAGATTTATGCTTTTAAACGAAGTAAGTTTGATCAAAAACAAATAATCTGTGATAAATTAATCTATATGAAACCAAGGAGATGTCTAGTCTATCCAGTTCCAACTAATTATCTCTAATGTGACCGCACCCACTAGCGACATTTCTTTAGATATGCAAATTAGCCATGTGCCACAAGCGCGGCAAGGACCGGAGTATCTGTATGCGAGGAAACTCCCACATCACCGCAACAAAGCAACATGACTTCAAGTTCATCTTGGTTACAGTTTGTTTCTGAATGAAGGTATGCTGTGAGGAATAAGATTTATATTTACCACGATCACAAGAAGGACGCGATGCAACGCAAACCCAGCAGGAGGAGACATTTACATGAGTAAGTCTTACTTTCATTTTCCTACTAGCTTTCGCTGTTATTTACTTTGACAAAATGTGTACACATTTTACTAGTTAGACTTATTCCAAACTAAAATTCCTGACTTTATCAAATGAAACATTATGAAGTACGTTTGATTGCATTGCATCTCTTAGGATGCCAGGATATTTATAATGTTCTAGAAAAACGATGTGATTATGACTGTGAGATGCATTTATGACTGTAGAATCATACATATTTATTTATTTATTTTATTGTATAACAGTAGGGTGTAAAAGTAATATGTGTGCTTACACTGAATGTATGTTTACATCACGTTTATTAGTAATATAGTGCTAAACGATAATTATTAGTTTCTCAGATATTACATGTCCTTTTTTACATTAGTACAAATGCTAGAATCTATGACTATATACTATATACCAGTTATTCCCCTGTAAAGGGAAGTGTGTCCAAACCTTTGTCTGGTAGTGTATGTGTGTGTATTTATTTATTATAGATGCTCCTAATATGAATAGGCTCACAGATGTTTTGCTTTTGTTGTTTTTAGTGCTCAGAAACCTGCTCAACAGATAAATCTTGCTGTCCTTTCCTTGAGTCTCTTCAAACTGTTTTCCTCTGAGAGCGCTGTACACACTTCAGATGATACAGATAAAAATACAGTACAAATACAGATATTTAAAGTGCACACACTTTAATATCAGGTAAGATTTACTTGTTTTATTTGTTGAACTGAATTCAGAAAAAGTTTTCAGAAATGCCACAAAGTCTGTGCACATCTGTGTGGTTAGATGAGGGAGCTCAATATTGTGTCTTTGACCTTCATTATGTATGTTTTGATTATACTGTGTTGTAAATAAAATACAAATAATCTAAAAAACGATTTTTTTGAATCTTCTCACATTGTTTCTTCTTCTGCTAGTCAAGTCAGTCATTGATGGGGCCATTAGGGAGGGCTCTTTTGTCTTTCAGGTGTGAATTGCTAAATATTCATGGGCCATTGCCACACCTATGAATAATCCCTTTCGATCACAAAACATGTTTTAGAAAATTTACATCAATATATTGTTTTTTCTGAACGAGTGAACGAGATGATTTTCACATCATTTGGTTGATAAAATTCTAGCCTACGACATCCAATTATCAAAAGTCTTGTAAAGAAATGTCCTATATGTGCTTCATGGCCTTATTTCAGTGACTTCAAAACTTTAGTTTTTCACTAACCACGCATAAACGTAGTTTTCTCAAAAACACAACCATGTACATTAATGTTGCTTACATATTATTGTAGCCCAATATGTGCTGATTACAATGTAATCAGACTTTAGCCATTAAAATGTTTTTAAGATACTGAAAAAACAACAAATGTCAGGGCATGTCAAACTTCTACAGGGCCTCAAAACACCCTCAGGCCCCAGAGGGTTAAAATTATTTTTTTCCACGATACCACACCAATCCTTTTGTTGTGTGCTCGTCATTTTACAGAGGACTGCTTTTCTAATCTTGGCTTTTATCTTCTTTGGCTTCAAATCTTCTATATTTGGATTAACAAGTGCCTCCAAACCACAACCTGCAAGTACAATCGATACAGTATGTGTACATTTTCAAGTGAGTGCTATCTAGTTTTTTGTGCTAATGTGATGTATACCTAGTGCAGCTTTATGATTCCAGGTAAACCACAATATTACTGTGTTACTGAAATAGTTCTGATAATTCTCTGCGAACCCACTATTACCTAGGAATGTGTCGATTAATGTAGACTGTCGTTGTTCTAATTACATTGTTACATTAAAACATTGTGTTCCAGGGTGTAAAATACACGCTTTTTGTTGGGGTTCCACTCGTAAATTTGCATTCCAGTGGTTAAATATGACGTTATTGGGGTCACTTCAACCCACGGACATCAAAAACAACCACAGACTTGGCAACACAGATAGTAGCGCTCACTAACTTGCTCAAGTACTCCTCTCTGTGCCAATCACAACAGGCTTTGCCAGCTGACCAATCAGAACAGTGTAAGCTTATGGAAGGGAGGGGTTTATAGACATCGAATGAACTGTTTCAAAATCATTGACTATGTATAAATAGATAATCTCTAGACAATTATAATGTTTTCTGATCTTAGATGCATTTAAACCTATTGTAGGGGACTCCAACACAATATTACAACACCGTACGACCTGCTCTTTAAGAGAAGTCAGACTGAAAACCAGGGGTGCAAGGGCCTCTACACTTCCTACTAATCTCGGAGAGCTGAATTTTAGTTGTAGTCTTCTTTCGTGCTGCAGGTCTCTAATTTTGATCACTGTGTCTTCCACAAAATAAAGTTTTTGTCGAAATGCCTTGGATATTTTGTCAAACATGTAAGTAGAACAGTGGTACACTCTTAAAAATAAAGGTGCTTTAAAAGGTTTTTCACAGTGATGCCATAGAAGAACAATTTTTGGTTCCACAAAGAACCATTCAGTCAAAGGTTCTTCAAGGAACCATCTCTTTTTCACCTTTTTATAATCTGAAGAACCTTCTTTCGCCACAAAGAACCTTTTGTGAAACAGAAAGGTTCTTCAGAAGTTAAAGGTTCTTTATGAAATCTTTATTTTTAAGAGTTTATACCTACAGCTAACATTCCTTCAATTTTTGAGCGATGAAGATTAACAATATTCCATAAAAGCACCATGAAGTACCCAATATGATTCGATATGCACTAGATTTTAAGGGCCAGATTTAATAAATGGGGTAATTCTTCACTGTGCGTCTTTAGTAAATCCTGACAGTACTATTTTAATGCCAAAAGATGGTTTGCACTAGCCCCAAGTCTTCAAACCAAAAGTCTAACACTCCATCCACCTTTGAACTTTTTATTTAATAAGTTTGCCCTCAAAGTCTGTCTGAACAAGGTCATATATCATGTCCATAAAAAATAACAGGACAGAGTCCTAAAGTATGGGCATGTAATATAATATCCGATAAAATCTTTATAAAACATCTCTTATTAATGCTACGTGGACACGGCCTACATTTAACAGAAAAGCACTGATCAATAAATGTCAGTCATGCTCAATTAATTTTATATCAAAATGAATCAGCCACAGAGTAAAAGGCTTTTGTTAGCAAAGTTCAGACAGACATTTTTCCCCCTGTAGTTTTGGATTTGTGAAAGATACATTTTGACATCGGTGTGGCGGAAGCTTGAAAACTTGATACTGTATGGAAGCATTTAGAGCAATTTCACTTTTTCGCTTCATCCTGTTTTTCATCTTGTCAAAGATCTGGGGGATGACTCCTTGGGAGAAGAAAGTGTTTTTGAAGGGCTTTTACGCCGAGACGGAAGATGTGTGCAATTACGTGGAAATAACGAAAAATGCTCAAATAAAACGAACGTGCACTGAGACACGCATATCTCAGATTGGTCAGACAATTAAAGGCTCTCAGGGAAGCAGCTCTTCTTGGAGGACGGCCGTGGCAGAAGCCATTAACGGCTGTAATTGATCCTCTGAAAATACACCGGACCAATCAGGTCAAAAACATTAGTTTGAAGAAAATGTTCTGCTCTTGTAGAACTTCAAAAGATTTTTGAACGTCTTTTCAACAGTACTATATATCTATCTAAAGTTGAAGTCAAAACTGTTATCTAAATAAGAGGGATCATACAAAATGCATGTTATTTTTTTAAATACTGACTTAAATAAGGTATTTCACATCAAAGACATTTACATATAGATCACAAGAGAAAATAAGAGTTGAATTTATAAAAAAATGACCCTGTTCAAAAGTTTACATACACTTGATTCTTAATGCTGTTGTTACCTAAAGGATCCATGAAGAGCCGGGTGGAGGTGAAAACATTTAAACAGAATGATTATGCGTAAATGTTTCTTATGTTGCCTAAATATATATATTTTTTTCATTTAGTACTGCCCTTCAGAAGCTACAGAAGATTACATGTTTCCCAGAAGACAAAATTAGTTAAATTTACCCTGATCTTCAAATTCAAAAAGTTTTCGCCCCAGCTCTTTATGCATTGTTTTTCCTTCTAAAGCATCAATAAGCATTTGAACCTTCTATAATAGTTGCATATGAGTCCCTCATTTGTCCTCAGTGTGAATAGATGGATCTCAAAATCATACAGTCATTGTTGGAAAGGGTTCAAATACATAATAATGCTGAAAAACCAAAGAATTTGTGGGACCTGAAGGATTTGTTTTGAAGAACAACAGTTTAACTGTTCAGGACAACTACTGTATCACTAAAAAGTATCAAGAATCAAGTGTGTGTAAACTTTTGAACAGGGACATTTTTATAAATTCAACTATTATTTTCTCTTGTAGACTGTATGTAAAGGCATTTTATGTGAAATGTATTATTCAGGTCAGTACTAAATAAAAAATAACATGCATTTTGTACATTTTGCTGATTCTGCAAGGTGTATGTAAACTTTTGACTTTAAACTGTATCTATCCATTTGAAAATGTTGTTTATGGCAGTGCACCCCTATAGATTTACCGCCACGGTTCATGTTTTCTGCATGTTGGCAGACACCAGCGAGATCCTACTGAAAGACCGATTAAAATGCGCTTCTCACTGACTTTACATCAGCTTTAGTCACAAAAGATTAATTTTACTCATTGACATTGAATCCCTTATGTCCCATTTATTGCTGTGTAATAATTTTCAGATGGCATACGAAATGGTGCCCTCAAATTACTTAAAAGATTTAGGACTAAAATTAGTCGAGTAACTGCTTGTGTTAAACTGACGTGGAGTTGTACCGATTTAAGAGGTCGTTTCGGGACAGAGGTTGTCTAGGCACCTAAACGGCTGCATGACAAAACAACAACTTATCGGCCTGACAGCTACTACGCTTGCCGATGGCTTCTCCCAGTTGTATTCTGACCACTGACCTTTGATCCATGGTTTTCCTAGGAGAACCACAAGAATGATCGTTGTCCTCTCCATACTGTGACCGCAGGCCCCGGAGGAGCACCGTTAGGAGAACAGTCAGGTCTAGTGAGGTCAGAGTGATAGACAGAATAAGGATCCAGTTTCCCGCCTCTTGTCGTCCCTATCAGCACCAATCTGTAATGGAATCATATTTTAAATGACAGGCTTTTAGAGGAATTTTACACCCTGTGGTAAAACGGCTGTCAGATGGTTGTGAAACAGGCTGTAGATGAATAGAATGTAGGACAAATTTAATGTTTATTTTATGCCAGAATACGTTTTTTTGTAATATTATTAATAAATACATATTTAGCATTGATGATTTTTTGTTTTGTATTATAGAGATTTACAATTTAATTAACTCTCATGAGTTTCATCATCAGAACAGATTTGGAGAAATGTAGCATTATATCACTTACTCACCAATGGATCCTCAGGAGTGAATGGGTGCCGTCAGAATGAGTCCAAACAGCTGATAAAAATATTGCATATAACACACAGCTTTTTGCTTTACAAAACATTACTGGATGGACTGGGGTTGTCTGGATTACTTGTGATGTTTTTATCAGCGGCTTGTACTCTCATTCTGACGGCACCCATTCACTGCAGAGGACCCATTAGTGAGGTTAATTTTTCACATCTGTTTTGATGAAGAAACAAATTCAAATCTTACATCTTCAATGACGTATAAATATATGGCCAAGATAATACAGTCTCAAAATAGCATATAAAAGCAGTTTTTCTGATGTTACATTAATAATTCAAAAAACATGCCTCACCTTGTGAGAACTCATGCTGCCTCCATACAAATCTGACTCAACGCAACTCACCTGACCCCCCAAAAGCACAATATAATCACGCCAGCCAAAAAGCATAAGAGGCCATAGGAGAGATGTTATCAATGTGCACTGAATGCAGGAAATCCAGTGCACAGTTTAATCTTTCACCTGTAATGACCGGCCCATGTTACTGCTGCTGCCAGAGCTTGGGAATCGATCCAATACCCACGCTGATCTTCAATGACACTGGACCTTGAGCTAAAATCTGTTCATCTGCAATTGCTTAATGTTGGAGACTGTTCTTTGTGTACACATAATAAACAGTATTGGTGCCCACACTATCTGTCTATCTATCTATCTAGATTTTAATCGTAACAATATTGATTCTTAAATTCTTCAAAAGAAGTGATTAGTCAAGCCTGTTTTCAGTTAATGAAGAAATTGTAGGACCTCCCGTCCCATTCAATAAATCGCAATAAGCTTTGTGCTTTGTTACTTTTGATATGAAACAAAGTCTCAGATTTCAAATTCTATCCATTTTATTACAGTATTCAAACAATAAATGCCGTTTTGGCACTGCGATAACAGTTTCCTCACTAAATAGACCTGAATAAACATCCAAAGGTATGTTAAAGGAAAAAGTACAACTTACCGAAAACCTCATGTAATCGCTCAATCTGTGTTTCAAACACGGAAAAACATAAAAAAACCTGAAAACAACGTCATGTCTCATTTACCTTAAAAAAACATATTTAGTG
This sequence comes from Garra rufa, assembly GCF_049309525.1. Taxonomy (NCBI): domain Eukaryota; kingdom Metazoa; phylum Chordata; class Actinopteri; order Cypriniformes; family Cyprinidae; genus Garra; species Garra rufa. The sequence goes on from NC_133385.1 coordinate 12,616,210, forward strand.
ACCATATGCTTGTTAGAAAACTAGCTAGAAAAATAAACTCTAGAGCAGGAATCCTCAAATCTGGCCCACGAGATCCACTCTCCTGAAAGGTTTAGATCTAAAAATTATTAAACACACCTAAGCATGCTAATCAGTGTCTTAAGGATCATTAGAAAATCACAAGTAGGTGAGTTTGATTCGGGTTGGATCTAAACTCTGAAGAGCATTGGCCCTCCAGGGCAAGATTTGAGGAGCCCTGCTCTAGAGTTTACCTTTGTTACTTCTGATATGAAACAATATCTCATATCTTTCAAATTTGGTCTATTTTATATACAGTATTTAAACAATAAATGTCATTTTGGTGCGGTTTAATGTGGAGTGACAGATCGCTGTAGCGCCTCAAGAGAAGCTGATCATCTCCACTTTTAACAGTTTTAGCATGAAATAAACATGAATAAACAAAGGTATGTTAAAAGAAAAAACACAGCTTACCGAAATCTGTATCCTGTCTCATGTAATCGCTTGATCAGTGTTTCAACCGCAGAAACGTCAATATGTCACATAACGTCACATTTACCTCAGAAAACGCATATTTGGTGACCATGAACCATAGACGCCATGAACTCATTAGTCAGCTAGAAAAATGAACTCTAGAGAGAAGCATTTACTAAATATATGCTCCTTTGTTACTTTTGATATGAAACAAAGCCTCAGATTTCAAATTCGGCCCATTTTATTACAGTATTCAAACAATAAAATCCGTTTTGGCATTGTTTATTGTGGAGTGACAGATCACTGTAGCGCCTCATTTCAAGAGAAGCGACACGTAAACTGATCATCTCCTCCACTTTAACCAGTTTCAGCACAAAATAAACATGTATAAACATTCAAAACTGTTAAAAGAAAGAGTACAACTTACCGAAATCCATATCCTGTCTCATGTAATCACTCAATCAGTGTTTCAACCGCAGAAAGATGTCAATATAACAGCTTGTAAACAATAACGACACATTTACCTCAGAAAAAAAACATACTTGGTGAGCATAAACTTGTTAGTCAGCTGGAAAAATGAACTCTAAAGAGGAGCATTTACTAAATATATGCACCTTTAACCAGTTTCAGCACAAAACAAACATGAGTAAACATCTGAAGATGTTAAAAGAAAGAGTACAATTTACCGAAATCTTTTCCTGTCCCATGTAATCGCTCAATCTGTATTTTAACCGCTGAAATACGCCAATATAACAGCTTATAAACAATGTCACGTAACATCACATTTACCTCAGAAAAGAAAATTCAGTGAGCATGAACTTGTTAGTCAGCTAGAAAAATGATCACTAGAGAGAAGCATTTACTAAATATATGCACCTTTGTTACTTTTAACATGAAACAAAGTCTCAGATTTTATAATTCCGGCCCATTTTATTACAGTATTCAAACAATAAAAGCCGTTTTTCCGTTGTTTATTGTGGAGTGACAGATCACTGTAGCGCCTCAGTTCAAGAGAAGCGGCGCGTAAACTGATCATCTCCTCCACTTTAACCAGTTTCAGCACAAAATAAACATGAATAAACATTCAAATCTATGTTAAAAGAAAGAGTACGTCTTACAGAAATCTGTATCCTGTCTCATGTAATCACTCAATCAGTGTTTCAACTGTAGAAAGATGTCAATATAACAGCTTGTAAACAATAACGTCACATTTACCTCAGAAAAAACATATTTGGTGAGCATAAACTCGTTAGTCAACTAGAAAAATGAACTCTAGAGAGGAGCATTTACTAAATATATGCACCTTTGTTACTTTTGATATGAAACAAAGTCTTATTACAGTATTTAAACAATAAAAGCCGTTTTGGCTCTGTTCAATGTGAAGTGACAGATGGCTATAGTAGTGCCTCAGTTCAAGAGACGCAGCAGAAGAAGTGAACGTGAGCTGATTGTCTCCTCTGCTTTAATACAGTTTCCTCAAGAAATAAAATAAATAAACATCTATGTTAATAGAAAGAGAACAACTTACTGAAATCCGTATCCTGTCTTGTGTAATCACTTTATCAATATATCAACAGCGGAAAGATGTCAATATAACGGCTTGTAAACATGTCACCAAACATCACATTTACCTCCCCTGCTGAAAAAACCAGCATATGCTGGTTTTTTCAGCAGGGTCAGAATAAACATATTCAGTAAGCATGTCAGTCAGCTAGAAAAAATAACTCTAGAGAGGAGCATTAACTAAATATATGTGCCATATAACATATTCATTATAGGTTTTACTGTTCTACAGTGCTTAGTTTATGTTTGAATAAATCCGTCAAGTTTTTATGACAGCCACCATTTAAATGTTTATATTTATATACGAATTGGAGTAAAAACATAGACTAATTATGTAATTACAACTTCATTATTATAAAAAAAAACCTTATTGTAATTTAAGCGTTTGTATACAGACCAGATAATTTTAACCTTCAATATTAGAGTAATGTACTAGTACCAACTGACTCAGCATTTTTTTTTTTTGTTTGTTTTAGAAAATTTGTATATCCAAAACAGGATATCGAATCGAATCGCAAGCTTGAGAAACAGAAATTAATCAAATTGTGACATTAGTATTAAAACCCAGCCCTATTAACAATAATAAAAATATTTCTTGAGTAGCAAATCAGCATATTAGAGTGATTTCTGAAGGATCATGTGACAAAATATAATGTTGTTGGCATCCTTCTGTCTCGAGAGACAATGGTTTAGAATCTGCACCCAGGTCAGTCTGTGGTTTGGTTGCAAATAATTTATTTCAGTCTGTAATAATTTGACAATATTGCTGTTTTTACTGTATTTCGTTTAAAGAAATGCACGCTTGGTTAAAAACTATTTATTTTAATTATCCTAAACTTTTGACCACCAGTTTATATAGAAACAAACTAAATAAGAACTTGATTCTGAGCAACTGAGTTTGACGTAGCTATTTAATTGAGCTTTCAGTAATGTTCATTTTATAGTTAAATCTCCTGAACTATAAAAAAAAAATTTTCCTCTGGAAATAATGATGCACTCAGCTAAAATAATCATTAATGGCACCATTAATGGAACCATTAAGGAACCAGAATCATTAAGAGAAATCAAATTCCCATTCTCACTTTACTTAGGGGTAAAAACACCTGAGACAAAGTTGCCATTTAACTAAACTCTCATATAGTAACATTTCAGTTAAATCTCCAGAAACATCTGAGCGATTTTCCTCTTGGAAAAAGTTCAGCTCGGCTCCATTTTACACATTTGACCATATTTCAATCCATTTTGTATAATTTCCATGTCAATCAGTGGAGAAAATGCTCAGAATTAATGCTAGAATGGTTGCATTTTGCAAACCGGACTAGATGCTCGTTTCACATTAAATCTGAACTTTTGGTAACAGTTGAGTAAGTGTTCGAACTTACACGGAGGTCTGGATTCAGCAGTTTTTCCAAATGCCAGGCATTTTTTTTTCCTGCAATTTCAGATTTGAGGAAATGGCACAGCACACACCAAGTACACACCAAAGAGAAAAATCTCCTGCCCTGACTCGGTGTTGGCTTTTTCGACATCTCGCGCACACACATAAGTGTCCTTCAGCTTATTTGTGTGGTGTTATGCCCTGTTAACCGATCCATGCGGTTGGAGTTAGTTAGTGCGAGTGGGGTCTCTGTGACTGAGATGAAGTCCCTATTGCATTAACAGACCCTGGGTCTCAGTTGTAGTTCGCTGACCCGTCTGCTGGTCTCGAGGGTGCTGTGTACAGCACCATACCCTTCCCGGCATCCCCTCCACTCATTTATTTCACACGAGAGCCTACACAAACGGTGCCCCGTGGGAATTAAGCTGGCCAGTCTGGTCAAGCAACATGCTGTAAGAGTTCTCGAGTGACCTATAGCTGTTGTGACAGGACAAGTATGTCCACAATAAATATGGCAGGAGAGTTGAACCCGGACAGGCACGATATATGAGTGTGTGAGGCCAGGTTAAGTGATGATGTGCCTTCTGTATGCTCAGCGCGGCCGTGCACATCGTTTCAGGTGAATTAATTTGCCCCCAGCGCACCTGTATGAAGGTTTTCAAGAGGTCGTTTTTTAGTTTTATTGATGTGCGTGCTACATTATTCAGGTTTTGTCACATTTTTTTGCCATAGTATGTATTCTGTGGCAAAAAGTTGGGCCTGAAAATGTGAAATTTGCATTTTTGTCACAAATAACAAACAGCCCCAACTACTACTATTACTTATTACTTTTTTAAAAAACTTTTTTTTTAAATTCTTAATTTTTTTAGTTCTTAATTTTATTTTTAGTTCTTTACATTTAATATCAGATAAACATTATCATTTAAAATAATAATAACAATAATAATAAACACTTAAAAATTATGTAATTTATGTAATATTTAAAAATTGCCCAGTGATAAAAAAAAAAGTTTAAAAGAAAAATAAAGATTTCTAGTGTGATCTGAATTTTTTTCTTCCATCAGAAAAAAAGAATTATAAAAACAATTGTAAAAGACGAATTTAGATTTCCAATGTGATACAATTTTTTTAAATAAACAAAATAAAATAAATAATTAACAACATTTTCTTTAATGATTATGTTTATATTATTATACAAAAATTGCCCAGATGATTTTTATTGATGTGCAAAAAAAAAGAAAAAAACAGTTATCAGTTATTTTTCTTTTAGCTCTAAATGTTATTCTTAGTTGTTTAATTTTATGTTATATTTTAAATAAAATTGAACATAAACTATCAGTTACTAATACTAAATACTAAAAAAACGCTTAAAAATAAATATAGATATATATTATTTAACAATTTCTCAGACGGTGAAAAAAAGTTCGCAGTTTAAAAAAAATAATATCAAGATTTGTGATCTAAAACGTTTCTCTTTCATAATATGAAAATAAAATAATAATAATAATAATAATAATAATAATAATAATAAACAAACAAACAAGCAAACATAAAAAACTACTACTACAAATACTAATAACAATTTAAAAAAAAAACAGTTTGATTCAAAACCTTTTACTCAAAAAAATAAATAAATAATAATAATTATAATATAAAAAACTTAAAATAAAAATTAAACTTTTAATTTAAAAAATAAATAAATATATATATATATATATATATATACATAATTGCCCAGATGGTGAAGAAAAAGTTCTCAGGTAAATAATAATAATAATAATAATAATATTAATAATAATAATAATAATAATAATAATAATAGTAATAATAATAATAATAATAATAATAATATAAAAAGTTCCAGTGTGATCTGAAACTTTTCTTTTATCCAAAAAAAAGAAGAAATAATAATAATAATAATAATAATAATAATAAATAACAAACAAACAAACAAACAAGCAAACATAAAAAAAAAATACTTCTACTACTAATTTTAAAAGACAAAAAAGCAGGATTTCAAATGTGATCTGAAACTTTTTACTTAGAAATAAAAAGGAAAATAAATATTTCTATTAAAAAAATACAAATAAAAAGATTTTTAATGAACATGTTTATATTATTATACAAATTACCCAGATGATTTGTATTGATGTGCACAAAAAAACACTTAGTTTATCTTTTTTAGTACTTGATTTTTTTTATTTAAATGTATGTGATAATTCAATTACAAGATCACATAAACATCATAAAATAATAATATTATTATTAAAAATAGTGACATTATTAAAAACACTTCTAAATAATAATATATATTATTTTCAAGTTTATTATGTTCCAAGTAAAAAATAAAAAAATAAAAGATTTTAGATTTCCAGTGTGATCTGAAACTTTTCTCTTTCAATGAAATAAATGAAAACAAAAATACTACTACTACTACTACTAATAATAAAAAAATTATCAGGATTTCCAATGTGATATCAAATGTTTTACCTTAAAAAAAATATATAAAAAAATTAATAAACTTTCAACACTTTGCTGCTTAGTCTGAAAAAAATAAAATAAAATAAAAATAAAAATAAAATAATCGATTACAAAAGGCAGACACTGAGTGAAAATGGGGGAATAATAAAATAAAAAAAAATAAAAAAGCTTTAAACATTTAGTGACACTTTGAAGCTTAGTCTGAAAAAAATAAATAAAAATAAAATAAAATAAATAAAAATAAAATAATAAAAACAACATAATCGATAACAAAAGGCAGACACTGAGTGAAAATGAGGGAATAATAAATTAAAATAAAATAAAATGAAATAAAAAAGCTTTAAACATTTAAAGGGAAAAAGTCTCCAATGTGGGGATTTGCAGTGACACTTTGCTGCTTAGTCTAAAAAATAAATAAAAATAATAATAATAATAAAATAATAATAATAAAAAATAATCGATTACAAAAGGGAGACACTGAGTGAAAATGAGGTAATAATAATAAAAAAAAATAATAATAATTGATCACATCAGGGAGACACTAAGTTAAAAAGGGAAAAAAATGTAGAATGGGTTAACCTTTCTCCCACCAATCGCTATTGGCAAGAGAAAACATCAAAACACATAAACGGTGATCTACACACTGAAAGAATGAAAATCATCAACGTCAATGTGCGAGTCAGATACACCCCGCTACGTTTGTCTGCGGACCCCCTGCACCATTCGCTTTCATGCGGCCCTCAGGGGTTTCCAAGCCCAGAGTTTCGATTTCCAATCACTGCTGTTTTACTGCATTTAATGGGTGCAAGGATGCTTGCTACCAGAGCTAGCCATCACGACCTTTAGCATTCCAATAAACCATCATCATCTCAGAGAAGCGACTGTATTTTATAAATGACCGGAGAAAGCTGTCCGTTAGCATTCCCAAACCCTGGCTAACCAAAGAGCAGCAATGGCGAAGTTTAAGCCAGATTCGAAAAGCTCCAAGTCAGGCTCAGAACTAATTTAATTTGGAGAGCACGAAGAGAGCCTAGTTGTAAATAAATAAAAAGCAAGGTACTATGTCTGTCAGGGGAAAAAGTGTTTGAGACAGAACTGGCAAGTGAGTTACAGAACATGCTAAGTATGTGGAAATCAATAGCTAATGTTAGCTCGGTAATAATGCATGCTAATGAGTAGTCTTTCTTTGAAGGACTGCCCTTTAAGGGATTCACTGCTAATTGCTAACACCATCACCACTGCCGCTACTTCGCCATTACATGGTGCTTTTTGTTTTTTTGTTTTTTTTAATGTGGTGCTTTTGAGTGCGATGTAAATTGAAATGTACGTCATTATATTCCGGCTGCAATCATAATTACGAAGACTATTGTCTTAAATCAGCAAAAGTACATGTTTGAGTGCTTTTCATAGCATTTTCTTCCAGACCACTCCAAAGTCTGGAACATTAGAAACGTTTTTTGGCGTCCAGTAATTCTGCTCTCACTGAAAGGGAAATTGCTGCGCAAGGCAGCAAAATCACAGATAATCAGATCATATTTTAACAGCTATATGAGATTTCATCATGGGTAGAGCTATTTAGCACAACGTGACCAACAAAATGCTAGTCGCTGCTGTTTAGGACCAAAAAATGAGGATAATATGTCGAATTTGCTAATGCTTCAATATTGGAATTATCACATTTATCAGTAAGAATCTCAAAAATGTGAAATCATGCCTGAACCAATTGGAACCAATTTTGGTGTGCTAGTTCTGAACGTTCCCGTCTTTGTTCAGAAGCAAAAAATGAAAAAAAAAAAAAAAATAGGTTGATGCATCCCTCCATGGACTAAAAAATAATAAGAACTTCCTATGTCTAACTTTTAGCATCTTTGTCTCTTTAGGCCATCGTCAAACTGGCTATTTCAGAGTGAAGCGCTATTTATTAAGTCTGTTTTATTTGTGAAGCCTTTAATTAACTAAAGTAACTAACTTTGTCACCTGATATCTTGCAATTCTGACTTTTTTCTCTAGATTTTAAGTGTACATTTCAGTATTCAGACTTTTTTCTCTGAATTCTGAGCTTACATCTCACAGTTTTGACTTTTTTCTCTGAATTCTGAGCTTACATCTCACAGTTTTGACTTTTTTCTCTGAATTCTGAGCTTACATCTCACAGTTTTGACTTGTTTTCTCTGAATTCTGAGCTTACATCTCACAGTTGTGACTTTTTTTCTCTAAATTCTGAGCTTACATCTCGCAGTTCTGACTTTTTTCTTTAATTTCTGAGTTTATATCTCGCAATTCTGAAGTTTTTTCCTCTAAATTCTGAATTTATATCTCACTATTCTGACTTTTTTCTCTGAATTCTAAGTTTATATCTCACAATTCTGACATTTCTCTGAATTCTGAGCTCATATCTCCCATTTTTGAATTTTTTTTCTCAAAATTCTGAATTTATATCTCACTATTCTGACTTCTTTCTCTGAATTTTGAGTTCACATCTTGCAATTCTGATATTTTTTTCTTGAAAGTTTATATCTCGCAATTCTTCTCTGAATTTTGAGTTCATATCTTGCAGTTCTGACATTTTTTTCTTGAAATTCTGAGTTATATCTCGCAATTCTGTTTTTTCTTAAAATTCTGAGTTTATATCTCACAATTCTGACGTTTCCTTAAAATTCTGAGTTTATATCTCGCAATTCTGACATTTTTTTCTCAAAATTCTGAGTTTATATCTCGCAATTCTGATGTTTTTTTCCTTGAAATTCAGAATTTGTATCTTGTAATTCTGACATTTTTTCTTAAATATCTCACAATTCTTCTTTCTCTGAATTTTCTGATATTAAAAGTTCATATCTCGCAATTCTGACGTTTTTTCCTCTAAACTCTGAGTTTACATCTCACTATTCTGACTTCTTTCTCTGAATTCTGAGCTTACATATCACAGTTTTTACTTCTTTGACTTCTAAGTTATGTCTCGCAATTCTGTTTTTTCTCTAAACTGAGTTTATATATCACTATTCAGACTTCTTTATCTGAATTCTGAGTGTATATCTCGCAATTCTGATGTTTTTTCTTAAAATCCTGAGTTTACATCTCATAATTCTGACTTTTCTCTGAACTCTCAGCTTTACATCTCACAGTTTTGACTTTTTTCTTTGATTTCTGAGTTTATATCTCACAATTCTGACATTTTTTCTATAAATTCTGAGTTTACATCTCACAATTCTGACTTTTTTTTCTTTGACTTGGCTGAACCAATTGGAACCAGTTTTGGTGCACTAGTTCTAAACGTTCCTGTCTTTGTTCAGAAGTAAAAAGGAGAAAAAACAGACCAGCGTATCTCTTTATAGGCAAAAACAAATAATAAGAATGTCCTATGTCAAACTTTCAGCATCTTTGTCTCTTTAGGCTATCGCTTTTTGTTGTATCTAGTCAAAGCCATTTCAGAGCGAAGCGCTAATAAAGGACCCTTGAACTCCTAGTTTAAGTGTTTGTAGTCACTGGGACATGAAGGCTTTGTCTTGTTAGTCATGGATTCACAGATATGAAGAAGCTACTTTTTGGTAGGCTGCATATTAACTAGGCCAAGCCCTAATGACAGTAGCCTATATACTGTCTGATGAGATATGTCAACCTATATGCTTTTGCAGTGCCATTTATGCTATGTTATTTGCATGGTGGTCAGCAGGCAGGACAGTTTTTATGTTAGATTGACAAAAAAGAAGTACTGTGAAAATACAGATAAGGAAAGATTATTAATTTATACTTTAATTAACAACTTACCAAAAGTAACTAACTTTTAACTAACCACCTATATATTACTGTATCTTGTATAGAAGTCCATTTTGTTAACAAACCAATACAATACATAATACATTATTTTATAAAAAAGGTAACTGCAAATTTTTATCTCAGACCTTGTTTTATATATATATATATATATATATATAAACTTGCAGTTCTGACTTCAAAGTGCAAATAGAGACCGAATCTTTCAAGCATTATACAGAGCTATAGACAACTACACAACTTATTAGAGGCCACATAGTAATATTTAATAACAGCTTCGATATTTTATGTAGCGGTAGCCTAATTTTCGCGCATTGAGGAGTCGCTCTCTGAATGTGGGGTTTTAAAATTGCTTTTGAATGCGCGTGCGCGTTTTACTTTTGGTTTCGTTTTAATGATAAAGCGAAACTCGGAGGTGCTGAGCATGCATTCTACAATACAAGAGATTACTTTAACAAAAGTGGGAGGACACAAACGGGATTTTGAAAAACGTGTCCCCAGTGAAAATTATGCCCCTGCGTGAGTGCAACTCTGTCGCTGAGTTATCATCAAAATGCTTCCAAATATAATTTGAGGTTGCGCAGATTAAATTTTGGGAGCATATGCGACAAAAACGGTCGAAATTTCGAGCCCTGTACAGTCGTGGCCAAAAGTTTTGAGAATGACACAAATATTAGTTTTCACAAAGTTTGCTGCTCA
>NC_133385.1:12627072-12659817 GCF_049309525.1 Garra rufa
TCTAAAGTTTTATTTAGGAGACGATCCTGGCGCTTACTGGACTTTCATGGATGTCCTGAAGCCTTCTTAACAATGCAGTGGAAAGTTTTTTTTTTTCGGGATTAAGTTAATTTTCATGGCAAAGAAGGACTATGCAATTCATCTGATCACTCTTCATAACATTCTGGAGTATATGCAAATTGCTATTATAAAAACTTAAGCAGCAACTTTTCTAATTTCCAATATTTATGTAATTCTCAAAACTTTTGGCCACGACTGTCCATACATGATATGTGCATGTAATACTAGCACAGATGAAGTATAGCATTAACGGTCCAAAGTGCGAATTGATCTGTCTAATCTCATTAAGTTGACTGATGTTGTCGGCGCATCGTTCACTTACACAATGGATAATAAACGTTACTCAGCAAACAGACCTTATAATAAACTATAAAACGTATTTCAAATATAATGTTTTATTATTCGTTTTACCTTGAAACCATGTTCATGTCTTTGGCTCGTCTTGATTTGAAAATGGCTTAAGCAACGTTGCCGGCAAAATTCTAAAACTTCTTTAGAAAAATGAGATGTCAATCAGCATCAGCTACTGCCAGCAGCAATTAAGATTTTGGGGTGGCACCCGGGGTGGCCAATTGGATGTCAGGGGTGTCCAGTGCCACCCTGGACACCTCTCTGGCTCTGCCACTGTTTACATCTCACAATTCTGACCTTTTTCTCTGAATTCTGAGTTTACATATAGCAATTCTGGCTTTTTTCTTTCTGAATTCTGAACTTAAATCTTGCAATTCTGATTTTTTTCTCTGGGTTTTGAGTTTACTTCTCACAATTCTGACTTTTTTCTCAGAATTATGAGTTTACATATCGCAATTCTGACTTTTGTCTCTGAATTCTGAGCTTACACCTTGCAGTTCTGACTTTTTTCTCTGAACTCTAAACTTATAAATCTCACAACTCTGATATTTTTCTCATAAGTCTGAGTTAACATCTCACAATTCTGACTTTTTCCCCCTGAATTCTGAGCTTACATCTGGCAATTTGGACTTTTTTTCTCAGAATTCTGAGACTACAGTTGTGTTCAAAATAATAGCAGTCCAACATCACTAACCAGATCAATCACTGTGTTTGGTAGAAACTATATTTCTACATGGCAAAAACTTTACTAGTAGACGCCTATGTGAAGCCAAGCTATCAGCAAGAAGCCTCTGCAAAGTCCCATTGTTGAAATGGCACAATATTTTGTGGACTGATGAAAGCAAGATTGGGTTTAGGGGCCACAGACAGTTTGTCAGGTGACCCCCAAACACTGAATTCAAGCCACAGTACACCGTGAAGACAGTGAAGCATAGTGGCGCAAACATCGTGAATTCTCATACTATGGTGCTGGGTCTATTTATCACATTTCAGGGATCGTGGATCAGTTTGAGTACATCAAAATACTCAAAAAGGTCATGTTGCCTTATGCTGAAGAGGAAATGCCCTTGAAATGGGTGTTTCAACAAGACAACAACCCCAAACACACCAGTAATGAGCAGCATCTTGGTTCTAGACCAACAAGATTAACGTTATGGAGTGGCTAGCCCAATCCCCGGACCTTAACCATAGAAAACCTGGTGACATTGGGTGACATTGAAAATGCTGTTTCTAAGGCAAAACCAAGAAATGCAGGGGAATTGTGGTGTGTAGTGCAATCGTTCTAGGCTGGAATACCTGTTCACAGGTGCCAGAAGTTGATAGACTCCGTGCAACACAAATGTGAAGCAGTTCTGGTTATACAACTAAATATAAGTTCACAAGAAAGCTAAATCTACAAGATTTTTTTAATTTATACAGTTTGACTTTGTAAAGAAAAATGCAGACACTGCTATTTTTTTGAACAGCCTAATATTTATTTTTTCTTCACTTTCAGTAAAGTAATGACAAATTTGATACATTAGAATAGAATAGAATTTGCAGTGTTCCCTGTGTATTTGTGTGTATTGAAACAAAATTTATTATATCGATTTTGAGCTTTACTCACTTTTTTAGACACACTGCTATTATTTTGAACACAGCTGTACATCTTGCAACTCTGACTTTTTTCTCAGAATTCTGAGTTTACATAACACAATTCTGACTTTTCCCCCCTAAATCCTGAGCTTGCAATAACTTTTTTTTGAAGCTTATTCATCTCTCAATTCTGACTTTTTTCTCTGAATTCTTCGTTCATATCACGCAATTCTGACATTTTTTTGAAATTCTGATTTCTTTTTTCTCTGAATCCTGAGCTTACATCTGGCAATTCTGACATTTTTCTCTGAATTCTGAGCTTACATCTCACAATTCTGACTTTTTTCTCTGAATTCTACGCTTATCTCGCAATTCTGACTTCTTTTTTCAGAATTCTGAGTTTACATCTCACAATTCTGACTTTTTTCCTCTGAATTCTAAGTTTACATCTCACAATTCTGACTTTTTTTCTCTGAATTCTAAGTTTACATCTCACAATTCAGACATTTTTCTCTCAATTCTGAGCTTACATATTGCAATTTTGACTTTTTCCCCCTGAATTTTGAGTTTACGTCGTGCAGTTCTGACTTTTTTTCCCCTAAATTCTGAGCTTACATCTCGCAAATCTCACCTTTTTCTCTGTATTCTGATTTTACACCTCATAATTCTGACTTTTTTCTCAGAATTCTGAGTTTACATCTCGCAATTCTGACTTTTTTTCTCTGAATTCTAAGTTTACATCTCACAATTCTGACATTTTTCTCTTAATTCTGAGCGTACATATTGCAATTTTGACTTTTTCCCCCTGAATTCTGAGCTTACGTCTTGCAGTTCCGACTTTTTCCCCCTGAATTCTGAGCATACATCTCGCAAATCTCACCTTTTTCTCCGGATTCTGATTATACACCTCATAATTCTGACTTTTTTCTCAGAATTCTGAGTTTACATCTCGCAATTCTAACTTTTTTTTCCCTGAATTCTAAGTTTACATCTCACAATTCAGACATTTTTCTCTCAATTCTGAGCTTACATATTGCAATTTTGACTTTTTTCTCTGAATTCTGAGTATTCATCTTGCAATTCAGATTTTTTTTCTCTGAATTCTGAGCTTACATCTTGCAGTTCTGACTTTTTTCTCTGAATTCTAAGCTTACATCTTGCGATTCTGACTTGTAAAATAGTTTTGTAGTTTACAAACTTCTTGCTGAAAACATTATTGACATACCATGCCCTTTTACAGTAATCCAGCATGATGCATCATTAATCAAATACCACGACCCAGAGAGATTCTCAAAATGCTATGACCTCTTCAGATGTCTGAGAAACATCCTTCAACACAGGTGATGGTGGATCCAATTTTATTGAATCAGCTCATTAATCTGAGTTTTATGCATGTATTCACTGAGTAAGGCAGAGTCTTTACTACAGCTCATAATTATCTTGAACACTGCTCCGGGTCACACAGCAAAACCGGCCATCAATTACCATAAATTATCTCTGGGGCTGCATGCATCAGGTAGCTGTATTGTAAGTAAGGTTGTGAGGTGAAGATAAAAAGAGAGGGAGACAGAAAGATGAGAAAGCATTTGGCCCCACGAGTGGTTTTAGCGGCTCAGATCTGAACGTTATTCGCTATGAACATTATGTTGCTAATGAGGTGAGAGAATATGACACTTACTCAGCTCAAATGCTGAAAAGGGTCTAACGGATTACACATGCTTTACACGGGCGAAAATGAAGGGTGCGCTGTATTGCTCTTTTTGACAAATATGACACTTTGATATCACTTCTTTTTGTGAGAACCATACAGCTCAACTGGAATTTGTCACTGATTTTTTTTTTTTTTTTTGAACATTACATAGTTACGACAATAGGTGGTGACAAATGTCTGTCAAACGATTATGTTCAAAACCCTGATTCATTCAGTAACAAAACAAGTAGCTCAGTAGCTCATTGCATCATTCATTCAGTTTGTTCCAAATCGCTGATTCATTTAGAAACAAAACAAGTGACTCTCTAAATCATTCACTCAACCGACGTGTTCTAAAACATGGTTTCATTCAGGAATGAAACAAATGACTAAATGACTGATTTTATCATTCACTCAATTTGTTGAAAAAATGCTGATTCACCCAGAAACTAAACAAGTACCTGAGTGATTCTTTCAAAAATGCCAATTCATTCAAAAACAAAACAAGTGACTGAGTGACTCATCAAATCATTCACTTAACCAGTTTGTTAAAAAATGATGATTCATTCAGGAACGAAACAATTGACTGAGTGATTAATTGAATCATTCACTCAGCCAATTTGTTTAATAATACTGATTCATTCAGGAATGAAACACAGATTACTTGCTAAATGTGTCTGCTTTCCTACTTTAAATCATGCAAAAAAGAAAAAAAAAAAAAAAAGAAAAAACTGTCCACCTAAGAAGTCCTGACTAAGTAACTTATTGAATCATTTTCCCAATCAATTTGCTCAAAAATGCTGATTAATTTAGGAACAAAAGTGCCTGGGTAACTCATTGATTTATTCACTCAATCAGTCGGTTCAAAAATGCTGATTCATTCAGGACTGAAACAAGTTACTGAGTTACTTAATTGACTCATTCACTCAACAAATTTGTTCAAAAACGCTGATTTTTTTCAGGAATAAAACAAGTGACTGAGTAACTCATTGGATTCATTCAGTTTGTTCAAAAACACTGATTGTATTACAACCATTACAAGTGGCTGACTCACTCACTTGACCAGTTTGTTAAAAAACGCTGATTCATTCAGAAACATAACAAGTGACAGAGTGACACATTGAATCATTCACTCGACCAATTTGTTCAAAAACATTCATTCATTCAGGAACAAAACAACTGACTGAGTGACTCATCGAATTATTTACTGAACCAATTTGGTCAAAGATGCCAATTCATTTAGGAACAAAACAAGTGACTGAGTGACTCATTGAATCATTTACTTGACCAATTTGTTAAAAACACAGATTTTTTCAGGAATGAAATAAGTGACTAAGTAACTCATTGCATCATTCATTCAGTTTGTTCAAAAACGCTGATTGATTCAGAACCGTTACAAGTGACTGACTCATTGAATCATTCAATTTGTTGAAAAATGCTGCTTCATTCAGGAATGAAACAAGTGACTGAGTGATTCACTGAATCATTCACTCAACCAAATTGTTTAAAATGCTGATTCACACAGGAATTAAACAAGTGATGGAGTTATTCACTGAATCATTCACTCAGCCAATTTGTTAAAAAATGATGACTCATTCAGGAATGAAACAACTGAATGAATGATTCACTGAACCATTCACTCAACCAATTCATTAAAATTGCTGATTCATTCAGGAATGAAACAAGTGACTGAAAAATTCATTGAATCATTCATTCAACCAATTAAAAAAAATGGTGATTTATTCAGGAACAAAATAAGTGACTCGGTTATTCATTAAGTCATTCACTCAGTCAATTTGTTCAAAAATGACGACTCATTCAGGAATGAGCCAATTGAGTAAATGATTCAGTAAATCACTTATTCCATCTATTAGTTCAAAACACTGATTCATTCAGGAACAAAACAAGTGACTGACTGATTCGTTTACTCATTTACTCAACCAATTTGTTCAAAACCACTGAATCATTTAGAAAGAAAACAAGTGACTGAGTGACTTGTTGAATCATTCACTCAAACAATTAAAAAAACAACAGATTTTTGTTTCAGGAACGGAACAAGTGACTAAGTAACTCGTTGCATCATTCATTCAAGTGGTATGTTCAAAAATGCTGATTCAAAAGCATTTTTTTTTTCAGAAATGAAACAAGTGACTGAGTGACTCATTGAGTCATTCATTCAACCAATTGTTTGATAATTCAGGAACAGAACAAGAAACTGAGTTACTCATTGAATCATTTACTCAACCAAATTGTTCAAAATGCTGATTCGCTCGAGTAATTCATTAAATTATTCACTTAACTAGTTTGTTCAAAAACATGGTTTCATTCAGTAACGGATTCAGGATTCAGTGGCTAATTGGGCTGTAAATTTCCCACAGATAAACGAACCAAAAAGCGCTTACAGGGGTAAAAGGTAAATATTTACAAACCCTATTTTGTACCCTATTCCAGGAATGTTTTTTAGACAGAGCAGGTACCAGGAGATAAACACTGTCAGCTCAAAAATAATTCATGTTGAGAGTGAAATGAGAGAGAGAGAAACGCCACTGAGGCCTGCTAGTTCAAAGGAGCCTGTGTTCTTAAAGGCCAACTGACCAACAGAAATAAACTCCATCTAAGAGAGTGTGACCTGGGGCGGTCAGGCCTTGGATGAGAGCAGAGACGCAGGGAGAAAATGTCACAGCCCATCCTGGAGAGCAGCCCTCAGTGAAGTCATCTGCCCCCGTTTCTGCCGGAGCATCGCAGCGGTGTCAATCATGATTTCTGCACAGAATTTACAATTTTTAGTCCTGAGTGCAAAGATGGTATTTTAAAGTCAGAAAATGTTGCATTTAAATAACAATCCATATTTAAGAATATGCGCCATTATTCAATATGCATAATGTAATTTGGCTGTAGGTCAGTGGATTCCAGAGGGCAATTTCCATTTTTATTTTCCTCAGAAACTTTACATTTCATTTGCTTATGAGACATGGCATAGTTCTCAGAAAAAAAAGCTAGTAAGTGAAACACTTTTTCTATGTATTGCATTCATTATCCTGTACTATAATTACCCATGTGTGCAACTCTCTTAAAGTTATGAATTATATTAGCTACAGTTATTCATAAAAGTATAAGTAAATGTATATACAGATGACTAGTTTTGATATTTGTGCCAGGGTTATTATAGTTAATTCAAACTAAAACCATAGAGAAACATCTTCATTATTTTAAATTAAATTAAATTAAATTAAATTTCAGCTGATATAAAATACAATCAAGAAAAAAATCAAGAAAATGATTGAATTAAAATGAATATACATCAAATATAAAGAGGTCTTCATAATATTTATGAACTTAATTCAGATTTTTCACCTTTGCAAAGCATTTATCAACACTTTTCTGTAAACAAATTTAAAATTATGCAGTAACGTGGATTTACTTTGTTTCCACAGTTTCCACAACACAAAACAGTTGTTGTTTAGCATGAATTATGTCTTGTTCGCTTCAAATCGTTTGATTTATATCGTACATGATTCAATTATTAGTGTCAATGTGGGGTCTGTTATCTGCGGGTAATCAGATTTAAACAATTAGCAATTTAGCTGACATAACCATGTTGGCGTGGCATGTGACATTAAAAATTGATACATGCGCCAATAGGAAAAGGTAATTTGTGGTAATCATTGTCATTCATGAAAATTACCCCCAGACTGATACCATGCTAATGACTTTATGAAATATTTAGCTGGTTTGAGTGACTAATTGGGCTGTAATTCTCACGGACAACGAACCAGAAAGCGTTTTCAGGGGTCGGACAGCTGCACGACCACGTCTGCTAAATAAATAGATGCACAGATGACATCCTGGAACAAATAACAGTCCGGTTACATCATGAAACCAACAGCAGAGAAAAACATGAGTGATTTACACTCAAGAATAACAATTGCACTGGAATTTTGACAAACATCTAAACATTCTAAAATCAAGATACATTTACTTGATCTGCAAAATAAAAATTTGTGACTTTATACTTTATATATATATATATATATATATATATATATATATATATATATATATATATATATAAATAATAATAAAATAACTTAATTTGTTAATTGCTCCGGAAAACACTTTATATCATATGCCATTTTGCTTCTAAAGTAAACATATCTTGATTTAAAGGCATATTTCACCAAAAAATAAAATAAAATTTAATAAAATAAATTATTAATTTGATCAATTTGACCAATTTAATGAATTGAATGAATTTTATAAATGTAACTAATAAAGTAAATAAAATAAAATCTACAATAATAAAATAATAAAATGTAATTAAAATAATAATAAAAAAGATTAAAATAAATAAAATAAAATACAATAAATTGAATAAAATAATATTAAAATAAAATAAAACATTAAAATACAATTAAATTAAAATAAAATAAATTACAATTAATTAATAAAATTACAATAAAATAAAATAAAAGGAATAAAAAATAAAATGAAATAATAAAATAATATAAAAATAAATATAAAATACAGATAAGTTAAATTAAAATAAAACAAATAAATAAACTGAATAAAATACTAATCAAATCAAATAAAATAATAAAGTCAAATAAATAAATTAATAAAATAAAATAAAAAATAAAGTAAAAATTCTGTCATCATTTACTCACCCTAATGTTGTTCCAAAGCTGAATGAATTTCTCAAATAAAAAAAAAAATCTAATCTGATTTAACTGAAACAAATAAAAAAAATAAATAAATAAAATAAACCATCATTTACTCACCCTTATGTTGTTCCAAACCTGTATGAATTTTTCTTGTCTGCGGAACACAAAATGGGGACCAGCAACTGTTTGGTTACTCACATTCTTCAAAATATTTTCTTTTATGTTCAACATAGGACTGGTTTGAATCAACTTGATGGTGAGTAAATGACAGAATTTTCATTTTTTGGTGAACTATCCCTTTAAGAATGTTTAGATATTCTACTGAAATCAAGACAAAAATACTGATAATTTTAGCATTTTTTACAAAGCAATTCTGTGGGAGCGAGAAATGTACCTTCCGAAGCAAACAAACGTGCAGGAGAGAACGAGAGCGGGAAGGCAATGGGTGGAGGGTGTTTTGCATGACTTTGAAGGTTGTGCATAAATGACAAATGATATTTCAGACACATTATCAACAACACCAGCTGCTTTCCAAACGCAGCTCGGGGATGTGTTCCTGGTTGGGCGAGGGAAAATACCTTAAAAGCATAACCCCGAATCCTTCAAGCGACCAGGGATCTGTCATCGAAACGCCACTAAGCAGCCACTCGTTTGATCGACATCTGCTGAGATTGATAAGAGGCGCTGATAAAACCACTACAAGGGCCAAAACAGAGGGGATCGTTTAACAGATATCCATCTCAGACCCCGAGCCTTGTTTACAAGTTCTTCAAACGAGCACGCCTCCAAAACAGATTTCCTCTCGCGTGTATGCCGACTTTTCAAGATCTGAGCCATAAACATCACTAAGCTATTATTTCAAAGTGAACAATTACGCTGGAGTGTGTGGCGAAGCCTCTCGGCAACATCAAAGCGAGTGGGCCTGTCATGGCCGAATCCCTTATTTTGATAAGAGATGTGTATAATTCGCACCCTCGGATGGACACAACCTCCGTTTGTGCTTTAGGAGATGTCTGAGACGGCGATGGAATTGAAATTCCAGCCACACGAGCTGCTGGAGTAGTACATCATTAGGGCCTGGGAAGAAATAGAAGGCCTTTGTTTGATAAGTGCGGTGAAGGGAGAAGTCTAAGGGTTGAGGAACATGTGCGAGGTGTAGCACACGACGTGCAGCTGTAAAGGGAAAATCAGGTTAATTTTCCCACACTGTACATCACGCTCAGGCGAGGCAAACTAATCAATTGATTTGTGAAAAAGAGGTCAGACTGGTCCTTTGTGATTGCGAGGAAACTAGTGTGGATCACTCACTAGATTAGTTCTTGGATCTCCATCAAAGTTATAACCTACAACAGCATTTTAGTGACGTTAAAAAAAATAAAATAAAAAAAATAGAAGATTACGAGATTAAAGTTGTAATATTTAGAGAATAAAGTTGAAATAATATGGGAATAAAGTCAAAATTACAAGAATAAAGTTGAAATAATATGGTAATAAAGTCGAACTATTACGAGAATAAAGTTGAAATAATATGGGAATAAAGTCGAAATTATGATAAAGTTGAAATACTATGAGAATAAAGTTGAAATTACAAGAATAAATTTGAATTAATATGGGAATAAAGTCGAAATTACGAGAATAAAGTCGAAATACTATGAGAATAAAGTCAAAATTACAAGAATAAAGTTGAAATAATATGGAAATAAAGTTGAAATTATGAGAATAAAGTTGAAATAATATGGTAATAAAGTCCAACTATTACGAGAATAAAGTTGAAATAATATGGGAATAAAGTCAAAATTATGAGAATAAAGTCAAAATTACGAGAATAAAGTCGAAATATTACGAGAATAAAGTTGAAATAATATGGTAATAAAGTCGAACTATTACGAGAGTAAAGTTGAAATACTATGGGAATAAAGTCGAAATTATGAGAAAGTCAAAATACTATGAGAATAAAGTCAAAATTACAAGAATAAAGTTGAAATATTACAAAGTTGAAATTACGAGAATAAAGTTGAAATAATATGGGAATAAAGTCGAACTATTACGAGAATAAATTTGAAATAATATGGGAATAAAGTCGAAATTACGAGAATAAAGTTGAAATAATATGGGAATAAAGTCCAACTATTACAAGAATAAAGTTGAAATAATATGGGAATAAAGTTGTAAATAATATGGTAATAAAGTCCAACTATTACGAGAATAAAGTCGAAATACTATGAGAATAAATTCAAAATTACGAGAATAAAGTTGAAATAATATGGGAATAAAGTTGTAAATAATATGATAATAAAGTCCAACTATTACGAGAATAAAGTTGCAATACTATGAGAATAAAGTCCAACTATTACGAGAATAAAGTTGAAATAATATGGGAATAAAGTTGTAAATAATATGGTAATAAAGTCCAACTATTACGAGAATAAAGTCGAAATACTATGAGAATAAAGTCAAAATTACGAGAATAAAGTTGAAATAATATGGAAATAAAGTTGTAAATAATATGGTAATAAAGTCCAACTATTACAAGAATAAAGTTGAAATAATATGGGAATAAAGTCGAAATTATGAGAATAAAGTCGAAATACTATGAGAATAAAGTCGAAATTACGATAATAAAGTCGAAAATATAAGAATAAAGTCTAAATATTTTGACAATAAAGCCGAAATACTATGAGAATAAAGTCTAAATATTTTGAGAACAAAGTCGAAATTACGAGAATAAAGTCGAAATATTACAAGAATAAAGTCGAAATTACAAGAATAAAATTGAAATTATGAGAAATCGAAATTATGAGAATAAAGTCAAAATTATGAGAATAAAGTCAAAATTATGAGAATAAAGTTAAAATTCCGAGAATAAAGTCAAAATTATGAGAATAAAGTCGAAATATTACCATAATAAAGTCGAAATTACGAGAATAAAGTCAAAATACTATGAGAATAAAGTCAAAATGTTTGGAGAATAAAGCTGACATATTTTAAAAATTTAAATTGTAGAAATTACAGTTTTGGGAGTATAAATATTTCAACTTTATTCTCATAGTATTTTGACTTTATTCTCATATTTCAACTTTATTCTCGGAATTTCGACTTATAAAAAATATATATATAAATATTATAACTTTAATCGTGTAATTGCTAAGAATTAATGCTCGTAATTTTAACTTTATTTTTGAAACATTGACTATTCTCGTAATATTTCGACAATTCTCGTAATTTTGAGTTTATTCTCGAAATATTACTTATTAGTCTTTATTATTTTTTTAATTAGTTTTTTTGGCACAGCATAAAATACAACAGAGACAATAAAAATATTTACAATAATAACATTTATTACTAGTTTATTTATAGTGGTTTATTCGAGATGATACCGCCAAATTTTACTTATTTAATATTATAAATAAACAAATAATAAATATATATATTTTTATTGTCTCTATTGTGGTTTAATTACTAAATATATATATATATATAAAAAAATAGTTCCTTATTTGATTCGTTACCTTCAACTAAATCAGGAATTTTAACAAATGAACTGGACAGACAGGAAAAGGAATTCAAAGATTCAAAGAAATGTTATGCAATCATAAAAAAAAAAAGAATTAAATTAGTCCAACACAAGTTTTGTGCCCAAAAATACATATATAATAAAATAATTAATTTTAAATTTTTAACATTATAATTTAACATAATAAATATACCAATATTTTTGTATTCATGCATTTCTTGAAGTTCAATCAAACTGTAACAAATTTTCCTAACATAAATATATCAATAAATACACCAATAAATATCATACTTGTCTCAACTCATTAAATGTATACAGATATAAATATATAACAACTTTGGAGCCTTTTGCTGAATGTTTTGAGAATTCTAGGACACTTTCTTCCACTACAGTCCATTAAAAATAAATATTAATACAAACAGGTGGCACAGCAAACCGCAAACATTGGTTATTAATATAATATAATGCTTGTATAAACAGCCCATGTGTTGTGTGCAAGATGATGTTTGTAAATTATTAAAAAGTACTCTCTTAAATTTGGAGTAAAACCCCTGCTCCTCTGATAAAGTCAAACGTGAATGGCTAAACTATGAATAAAGTTTTTATCGAACTAGGAGATCTGAATTATGAATGATGGGATTCCAAGGGAGTCAGTTAGCATGAGAAATTTTACAGGCTGAAAATTGCTTACGACGAACAAATTATTCACAGCTAGATTTTCAGGTTCAGCTAAAGCGTTTCAAAAGTACTGCTTTTAGAAATAACAGGCAGCTGGAATTTAAAAGTTATTTCCATAAAGGTTATGCGGCATCAGTGTCATTTCACGCAATTACCCCTGGATCTGATGGAATATTACACTCATAGCAGGTAAACATATTTCGTTTTGTTCTAGATGTGTACCTTGTCTTCAGAGGTTACTGGGTGCTTACTTTTTCATCTATCGGAACTGACAGAAAATCGTTACTATTACATGCATGAAGACCATTTTCTCTAATTTAGTTTGACAACTTTGAACCGAGACTGAATGAGTTTCTGAATCTTACATTGAAATGTATTTATCGCACTGACTGCCTGGCTGTCAACGAGAATTTTCTAAACTCAATCACATGAAGTCAGACAAACGTTCAAGGGATGAGAGATTTCTGATTTGTACTCTGGAGATAACCATTAATGGAATTTCCTTGCTTAACTTCAGAGATGTTGTGATAACAGATGCTCAGAACCAAGCAGAAAATATGCATTTAGATGTTTGAAACATGGTCTGATATCTAGTAAAGTTATTACAAACAGAGACATAAGATAATCTTTTTACATTTAAGTCTTTTAAAAGAACCAAACTCAGACCTGTTTTGTGTGGACCAAAAAATTAATTGATTGAAAAACCTTGTTTTCTTTGCATGAAATTTATAGTTCACTTCAGCTGTGATAGATCCACTTTCCATTCATACTTTTAAAGACCACTAGATAATCATAGTAATCATAATACTCTATTTGCATGTGTTTATTTAAAAGATGCTTGAGTGTGTTTGACAATACTTTATATCCATTGGTCATAGTACCATCTGTGTCACTATTACCTATAACAGACAAAAAATATTGTCACAATGCATGTTGTAATTAAACCACATAATAGAGAACACTACACATTGGCACATACACTCTACAGGGGTTCAGGTTCTTTAGAAAAGTTAATGGGACTTCATTCCTATTTTTGGAAAGAACAAAGTGGTTACATAATTTGAATGCAAATTCTCTAGTCATTTTAATAGGACATTTCACCCAAAGATTAAAACATCATTTACTCAGCCTCATGTTGTTCTAAACCTGTAGGACTTTCTTTCTTCAGTGAAACATAAAAGACGACATTTTGAAAAATGGTGGTAAGCAAATGGTTGAGAATGTTGGTAATCAAACTGTTTCGGATGCCATTGACTTTCCATAGTACTTTTGCCCATGCTAAGGAAGTCAATGGGACCCGAAACGATTTGGTTACCAACATTCTTAACCAAAACCATTTGATTACCAACATTATTAACTGAAACGATTTGATTACCAACATTCTTAGCTAAAACTGTTTGATTAACAACATTCTAAACCATTTGGTAACCAACATTCTTAACCTAAAGCATTTGATTACCAACATTCTTAACTGAAACGGTTTGATTACCAAAATTCTTAGCTAAAACGGTTTGATTAACAACATTCTAAACCATTTGGTAACCAACATTCTTAACCAAAACCATTTGATTACCAACATTCTTAACTGAAACGGTTTGATTACCAACATTCTTAGCTAAAACGGTTTGATTACCAACATTCTTAACAAACTATTTAATTACAAACATTTTTAAATAAAATCATTTGGTTACCAACATTCTAAGCCTAAACTTTTTTATTACCAACATTCTTAACCATTTGGTTACCAACATATTTCATCAAAATTATTTGGTTACCAACATTCTTCCCCTAAACTGTTTGATTACTAACACCTCTTAACAAACCATTTACTTACCAACATTTTGAACCAAAACTGTTTGGTTACCAACATTCCTAACCAAAACCATTTGATTACCAACATTCTTAACCTAAAACATTTGATTACCAACATTTTTAACCAAAACGGTTTAATTTCCAACATTCTTAAACAAAACCGTTTGATCACAAAACATTCTTAACCTAAAACGTTTGATTACTAACATTCTTAACCAAAACCGTTTGATTACCAACATTCTTCACCTAAACTGTTTGATTACCAACATTCTTAACCAAAACCGTTTGATTACCAACATTCTTCACCTAAACTGTTTGATTACCAACATTCTTAACAAAAACAATTTGCTTAACAACATTTTTAACCAAAACGGTCTGGTT
The DNA here is from genome assembly GCF_049309525.1 of Garra rufa. NCBI lineage: Eukaryota > Metazoa > Chordata > Actinopteri > Cypriniformes > Cyprinidae > Garra > Garra rufa. The sequence continues at coordinate 12,641,795 of NC_133385.1, forward strand.
ACCAACATTCTTAACCAAAACCGTTTGATCACAAAACATTCTTAACCTAAAACATTTGATTACTAACATTCTTAACCAAAACCGTTTGATTACCAACATTCTTAACAAAAACAATTTGCTTAACAACATTTTTAACCAAAACGGTCTGGTTACCAACATTCTGAACCTAAACTGTTTGATTACCAACATTCTTAGCATAAACCATTTACTTACCAACATTTTTAACCAAAACGGTTTGGTTACCAACATTCTTAACCAAAACCGTTAGATCACAAAACATCCTTAACCTAAAACATTTGATTACCAACATTCTTAACCAAAACCATTTGATTACCAACATTCTTCACCTAAACTGTTTGATTACCAACATTCTTAGCATAAACCATGTCCTTAACAACATTTTTAACCAAAACGGTTTGGTTACCAACATTCTAAACCTAAACTGTTTGATTACCAACATTCTTAGCATAAACCATTTCCTTACCAACATTCTTAACCAAAACCGTTTGATTACCAACATTCTTAGCATAAACCATTTCCTTATCAACATTTTTAACCAAAACGGTTTGATCACAAAACATTCTTAACAAAAACAATTTGCTTAACAACATTTTTAACCAAAACGGTTTGGTTACCAACATTCTTAACCAAAACCGTTTTATCACAAAACATTCTTAACCAAAAACGTTTGATTACTAACATTCTTAACGAAACCACTTAAATACCAAAATTCTTAACCTAAAGCATTTGATTGCCAACATTTATAACCAAAACCAGTTAATTACCAAAATTCTTAAAGTAAACCTTTGATTGCCAACATTTATAACCAAATCTGTTTGCATACCAACATTTTTAACCAAAACATTTGGTTACCAACATTCTTAACCAAAACATTTTATTACCAACATTTTTAACTTAAAACATTTGATTACCAACATTTTAATCAATATCATTTGGTTACCAACATTTTAAAAATGTCTGATTACCAACATTTTAACTTAAACTGTTTGATTACCAACATACTTTAACATTTGGTCACCAACATTTTTAACCAAAACTGTTTGGTTACCAACATTCTTAACTGAAACCACTTGATTACCAACCTCCTAAAGCGTTTGATTGCCAACATTTATAACCAAAACGGTTTGATTACCAACATTCTTAACCGAAACTGTTTAATAAACAACATTCTTAACCTTAAGCATTTAATTACCAACATTCTTAACCAAAACTGTTTAATAAACAACATTCTTCAGGCATGTGATTGGCTAAGGACAAAAAAGCAGGAAAATATACTAAGACAACCCCCCCCCCCAGCCGAGGTCCGGATAAATTTAATATATAAAAAACTATTTATTTATTTATTTATTTTGCGAGACCAGGGTATCTGCAGCATATTTTATCTTAAATTCTACACATTTAAATACTTTTTTAAAGACCTGAACAAAATTTAATTAATAAATAAATAAATAATTAAAATGACTGTAAAAAGCATGATTTACAATTGAGATGCAGATTTCACAAAACAAAAAAGATTTCTTAAATTATAAATTCACATTTCAGCCTTCAAGAGTCCTTCAATTCTTATATTAATTTAAACAATTATTGTCAATCAAGTATTATATTAATTAACATATATTTTATTTCCTTAATTGTTTAAATTTGTATAACACATGATCTTGTCGATCCATCAGATAACATTTACAACTCTACGTGTTTGGTGCTTAAAACCATGGACTGTTTTGTTTACATTGGTCTTTTTGACAACAGTAGACGTACGAGCTGATTAAAAATGTCAGATCATTCTCTTCCAGCAGGAGGCGCTATCAGAATGATACACAAAATAGCGCCGCAGATGACTTTGAAACGCGCAGCGCTCATATTTATTCAATGGATAACCTTATAAAGTTCCATCGTAATGCTTGCCTTTCAATCCCCACATTTAAGACCACCTCAAATAATTAAGTCTTTCTTAACCCCTAATAACACTACAGTCATCAATAAAAATGAAGAGCTTTATTTCAAGAACCGACTTTCAAAAACCTTTAGCCTACACAAAATACGTTTCTTTTTATTTTGCAGAAGAGAAATATTAGGGAAGTAAATTAATATCAGCATATGAAGTATATTCGTCTATCATTGTCTCTTAGAGAATGTGCACATTAGATGCTGAAAGCGCTGTTTTTACTTTCACTTTAATATATGCAGTTTTCACGTTGCTTGTGTGATATCCATTGTCTCACCGTCGTGGTTTAAAATATAAATATGTATGAAAATACAGTATAAAAATTATATTTACAATATTTTGCGACGTAACCCCAAAATAATGCATTTTCCATCAACGTTTTTCACTCACTGAAAGCTACATCTGTCTGCCGATCTCTGCTCTCCTCACTGCACAGATTGCACCCAAACGCTGACCGTAGTGTGCTTGATATAAATGTATTTATTAGAAATAGCGTTTGGCATTTTTTTTTTTATTATGTCAAAAGCTTTCACGGTCGGCATGGACCATAGGCATGGACGCATCTTGCGGTCCGGAATACTTCGCCATCCGCCATTTGCGAACGGTCGCAAATACGTGACATAGGTCACATTTTCAGGTCGAAAAATCCGGAATTCCGGATTAATCCGGAAAAATCACATGCCTGATTCTTAACCTTAAGTATTTAATTACCAACATTCTTAACCAAAACCTTTTGACTGCCAACATTTTTAACCAAAACTTTTTGGTTACCAACATTCTTAACCGAAACCATTTGATTACCAACATCCTAAAGCATTTGACTGCCAACATTTATAAATCTATTTGGTTACCAACATTCTTAACCATTTGGTTACCAACAATCTTAAAATAAAAAGGTTTGATTACCAACATTTTTAACCAAAACGGTTTAATTAACATTCTTAACCTTAGGCATTTGAGTACCAACATTCTCAAATCAAAACCTTTTGATCACCCACATTTTTAACCAAAAGCATTTGATTACCAACATTCTTAAAACCTTTTGATTACCAACATTTTTAACAAAAAGCATTTGATTACCAACATTCTTCAAAATACAGAGGCCATACAGGTATGAAATGACATGAGGCTGAGTAATGACAACATTTTCATTTGTGGGTTGACTAATGCCTTCAAGTTAAAATCTCCATTCTAAAGAAGTTGTGTGATTTGTTTGCTACTCTATGCACAAACCACACAGTCTCATTGATGTGATGTTAACAACACAGGCAGCCACACTAAGGCTATTTTGTTCGAACTTGTGCTTCATTTGGAGAGGCTATAAGGTCTCCATCTCAAAGCCGCACCTCATCTCTTTCCTTCGCAATGAACAAGTTCGACAAAAAGGCTTTGCTGACACACATTGCCGGCGAGATTAGACTTTCTCGCCGAATCGGGATCTACATCAGCAAGAGCTCAGAAATCCAATTCTACAGACATGGGTGGCACTGGAGAAATCAATCACAGATAGCATTAACCAGCTGCGATTCCATGATCGCCTCTATATCAGCCATTTCACACCTGGGCCTACTAGAAAGGGCACAGAAGGATCTCGCACCCTTACTTAAATGACACTAAACTGGGTGCGACGAGCACTCTGAATAACAAACCCCAAATGGTGTGGCCGTATCTACCTCGATGCTGCATCCTCATTCGAGATGCGCTGTGTTTTGCATGAGGTTTCAAGAGGAAATGCTAATGCACTCCATAACCTGAAAGATGTCACTGTAATTTGGTATTTCGCTGTGCCCCGGCCTTGACACCTTCATTCTCGGCTAATGTGTGGCCCAATATAAACCGCCAATGATGAGAGAGTCGGCAGCATTAACAGCAGTTCAGCTCTGAATCAAAAATAGCTACGCCCTCAGAATACCCATCATTTTCTTGTTTTTCTCACGTCAGTCACAGAGGAACAAACGCACAAACACAAAAAGAGAAGAGAATGTGTACTTTAAGAAGAGGTTTATGCATATCTGAACTAGCATATGTAATTGCAGACTGTGTGTTAAGTGGCACTTTCCAAGAATACGCTGCACCTTGGTGTCTTGTGTTTTTTGTTTGTTATTTATTCATTTTTCAAGCGTTAAATGCAAAATTCCTAAGTTTTTGTTGCACTGGAAAATATAATAAGCTGTTATATACCTATCATAAAAATAACTATAGTTTTAAACAAATCAAATGTCTGCACACCCCCTAAAACTGTATTTGTTTTTGGCAGACACAAACCAGAATTATTATTAAGTCAAAAAAAGAAAAGAAAAAGTGTGGCTTCAAATAAAATAAATGTTAACTGGAATAAAATAATATACTGTATATATATATATATGAACATTTTAATTAAGCTAGTTCCCAAGGAAACATTTTTCATTTAGTTTAACTTGATGTACTAAAATTAAAGTGTATAAAAAACTATATAAAAACATAACAAAATAATATATTGACAAACACAAAAAGCTAAAAATTTCCCCAATTTTTACATTTTTGAGATGTTGTCTGTACTCGCCAAGTTCAACCATTCAACTCTGTTATTGTAAGGAAAAAATATTTAAATAAAAATCATAAATTTTTGAAAATATGCATTTATCAGTGACTATAAACCAACATTTCACCCTAAATTACCTAATCCCTACGAAGTGACAACTGAATTGAAGCCAATTCTTCAACCCTGTTACCCATTCTAGCATATAGGGTTTTAATATAGATTTAATAAATACTATATTTTTGTTATTTAATGTTTAGTCTATTACTATAAAATAACAATATTTAAACATATCCCAAATTTCAGTAACAGAGTTGCAAATGTATGATCATAAAAATCAAATTAGTCTGAGGAATTCCTTTGACTGATCATTGTAGATATAAAAAAAATCATTCCTTGAAACTGTGACACAAAATGAGTAAAATCATTTGGCGCCGTTCTATATCATGAAATACTAAATTTTCTACATTTTTAACATTTTTGAGATATTGCCTGTACTCACCAAGTTCAACCATTCAACCCTGTTATTTAAGTTATTGTAAGAATAAAAAATAATAATAAAAAAATCTGAACACATAAGTTTATCAAGGACTACAAACCAACATTTCACCCCAAACCAGCTACTCCCTAAAAGGTGACAACTGAATTTAGGCCAATTGTTCAGCCCTGGTACCTATTCTAGCATATAGGGTTTTAATATAAATTCAATAAAAATTACATTTTTGACATTTAATGTTTAGTCTATTACTGTAAAATAACAACATTTAGACATATCCCAAATTTCAGTAACAGGGTTGCAAATGCATGATCATAAAAATGAAAATCAGATTAGTCTGAGCAATTCCTTTGACTGATCATTGTAGAAAAAGAAAAAAAACCTTAAAATAATGTTGTAAGAGTTCCAGGCCCTATTTTGTTCCCTCTTCACTGAAAGTAGCAAATAAAATTAAGTGCGCACACGGAGAGTAGAAACGATACAGTGAATTCATCTGTTTGGAATTAGTCGCGGTGCTAATCAAGGAGCGATCTGGGAGCCGTACCTCCGCCCCTTGTGCGACTGGACGATATCGGCCTCATTTTTAATTAGTTCTATTGGCTCTGCGAGAGAGGATTTTCTAGATCATTTATTTTTTCGGCCTAAAACATCCAATTATTCACTCTATGGGGCCCTATGATGACTGCCATAATTCCAGACCCTTTTTATCGAGCAGGACACGAGGCCTTTCTTAATTAAGTAAGATGCCTATTTCCATTTACTTCAACCTCCCAGAACATTGGCTGTGAAGTCATGTTCCTGAGACTCTCGTGCTGAATAAATCGAGGATAATAAAGTGCGGACCTGAGAACGGTGTCTGTGTGTGTGCGGCTGAGATCTATATCTCACCGTCGACGGCCGTCTTGTTGGGTAATAATGCATTATGCAAATGCAACCCTCCACAAATCCTATTAAAGATGATAACATACCATTAAAAATGCAATGCAATGTTTTTCTTTTTTTAGGGGTTTTCTAAACGTATTAACTTGTTAAAAAGGACACCAGTTGGAGAACGTACCCTGACACGGTCTGAATAATAAAAGCGCACGTTCTTTACTTATTCAGCGCGTGTAACTCGCTTGAAAGGAAACAAACTAGTATATTAGCACCTCACGCGCTCTTAAATTTCACGCCTGAATGACAGCTCATTTAGTTTGTTGTCTAGTGTCTATTTGCACAGATTATTATAAAAAATACAAAACAGAAATCGCTATCATCAATCTGATAAAAACTTACTGTTCCGGTCGATGCATAAATTGCCTTAAAGACCAATTTCGAAGTTCTCCTTCATGGTGCTGCCAGATTTATCAAGGGCCTTTCAGTCATTAGGGACCAAGGAGACACATTGTACAGAAAAAAAAGCGGGAAAATTGCAATTCACAGAGACTCTATCATCATCCAAGCTATCATTTTAGATTAGCGAGAGGCTAATGTATAATAAAAGCCATCCTTAATGCAATCTAACAAAGAGTCAATCCAAGACATCCTTTGGACGGCTCTGCAGTTTGAAAGTTCGTGGAGACGTGCCATTCTTCTTGACATCATTGATCTGATCGCGGTGTCTCGTTAAATAAACATAGAGAGGCCAGGTGGCAAAAATAATCCTATCTTTTATAGAGGATTATAGGAGTGATTATCTGGCAATAAATCAAAGTCGCTGGATATTAAGTTGGCATGGCCACCTGAGGCTCCCTCCTCGCTCGCTGTTAACAATTACCATGACAAAGAGATGCTCGCTCGCTCGCTTTCTCTTTTTCCCTCGTCTCACTCTTTCACCTTTGCTAAAAAGTTGTTAGCTGAATGACTTTGGGTATTTGTCTCCCAACTCTTTTGGTGTGTAAATGGATGTTCTGCCAGTCTCCCAAGGGCCTAAAAAAAGACACATTACAATCATGGGGGATCAGAAAGCGACGGGAATGAATAATTATGAGGAATGGCATCGCTCACTGTACACACATTGCGTCTCCTGCTCTTGAGCGAGCAGATTAATGGCTGTCGGTACGAGTAAGAAACACCTGCTAACTATTCATCAAACCAGACACATTCTGGCAAGCGACCTGTTTAGGAAGTTTAAGTATTATAACGTGCGTCTGAAAGCCGATGTGGTACGTGGACGGGTTCTTTCAAGATTCTACCTTTAAGGATATTGCTTGCTGTTCTGTGGTTATATGACTGAAAGGTTTATAACCATAATCGTAATCATCATTAGTGCAATTAATTATTTCATTATTATCCCTGGCTCAGTGTTAAGGAAGTCTGATAGAAGTTCTTTGGCAGAAGTTTATAGCTTGGCAGATGAGAGCCAATATCATAAGTGCTCTCTTCAAAATATCATAAGAAACAAATCCTAAATCTGGAAAAAGATAAACGAGAGATTGTGCATTAAAGAAATAATTGACTCATCCTAATGTCGTTCCAAACATGGATGCTTTTTTCTCTCTCTGTAAATAAATTTGTTTTGAAGCCACCAAATAAGTGTGCGTGCGTGCGTGCGTGCGTGCATATATGTATGTGTGTATATATATATATATATATATATATATATATATATATATCCTTTGTAGTTTCATTTTTCTGTTGATCAATACTTCTGAAGACATAGAAATACATTCAGATACACATACAGTATCTGAGAAAAGTGAGTATACCCCTTACATTTCAGCAACCATTTTAGTATATCTTCTCACGGGACAATACTATAGATATACAACTTTGATATATTTTAGAGTAGTCAATGAGCAGCTTGTATAGCACTAGTTACTCTCCTCTGAAAATAACTCAACATACAGCCATTACTGTCAAAATAGCTGGCAACAAAAGTGAGTGATAACAGCATGTTGTTTAACCATGCAAAGCCACATGTCCTATTCATCATGTTTATGTTTTTGTCTGTGTATCTTGTATTAGAGCAGTTAAAATTAAGTGTTTTAAGTAGAATTCTCTCATACTGACTACTGGATGTTCAACATGGCATCTCATGGCAAAGAACTCTCTGAGGATTTGAGAACTAGAATAGTTGCTCTCCACAAAGATGGCCAAGACTATCAGAGGTTCAGTAACACCCTGAAACTGAGTTACACTACAGTGGTCAGGGTCATACAGAGGTTTTCCAAGATGGGTTGTATTTGGAACAGGGCTTGCAAGGGTCGATCAACGAAGTTGAGCACTCGTTCTGTGCGTCAGGTGCAGAACCTGGCTTCAAAAAACAGATGCATGAGTGCTGCCAGCATTGCTTTAAAGGTTGCAGAAGTAGAAGGTCAGCTTGCCAGTGCTCAGACCATACGCCGCACACTGCAAAAAGTTGGTTTTTGCATAGGCGTCATCCCAGAAGGAAGCCTATTCTGAAGCTGGCTCACAAGAAAGCCTGCAAACAGTTTGCTGAAGACAACCTGTCCAAGAGCATGAATTACTGGAACCATGTCCTGTGGTCTGATGAGACTATAAGATAAACTTGTTTGGCTCAGAAGGTGTCCAGCATGTGTGGCGATGCCCTGGTGAGGAGTGTCAAGAAAATTGTGTCTTACAGTCAAGCATGATGGTGGTAGCATCATGGTCTGGGGCTGCATGAGTGCTGCTGGTACTGGGGAGCTGCAGTTCATTGAGGGAAACATGGATTCCATTTATTCTGAAGCAGAACATGATGCCTTCCCTCCAGAAACTAGGCCGAACGGCAGTTTTCCAACATGATAATGATCCCAAACACACCACCAAGATGACAACTGCCTTGCTGAGGAAGCTGAAGGTGATGGGGTGGCCAAGTATGTCTCCAGACCTGAACCCTATTAAGCACCTGTGGGGCATCCTCAAGCGTAAGGTGGAGAAGCACCATGTGTCTAACATCCAGAAGCTCCGCGATGTCATTATAGAGGAGTGGAAGAGGATCCCAGCAACAACCTGTGCAGCTCTGGTCAATTCCATGCCCAGAATGATTAAGGCAGTGCCAGATAACAATGGCACAATATATTGACACTTTGGACAAGTTCACTTAGGGTGTACTCACTTTTGTTGCGAGCTATTTTAACAATAATGGCTGTATGTTGAGTAATTTTCAGGGGACAATAAACCTATACTGCTATACAAGCTGCACAACGACTACTCTAAAATATATTTTAGCAAGTTTCATTTCTAAGTATTGTCCCTTGAAAAGATATACTAAATAGTTTGCTGAAATGTGAGGGGTGTACTCACTTTTGTAAGATACTGTAACATTTTCTATAACAAGTATACAATTAATATACAATTATATAATTTAAATAATATATAAATTTTTAATAAATAAACTAAAATAATTAACTCACTTTCAAATCACTCCATCAAATCTAAATTTCTGAAGACACCAAATTAAAAAATATATTAAGATTTCACACAATATATTTAATATTTCTTCCTTGTAGTTCTTCCTTATAATATACATAGTATTCAATTACTTTTTTTTCAATATATTTTACTTTGTATATTACAATATTTTTTTTTTTTAGCTGAACAAGAACACTGAACAAGATTAATAGTACAGAATACTCTTCATTTCATGTTTTTATTTATTCATTTATTCTTTTTTACTTTTTCTATAACGTAATAAAATATGGATGAACCATGGGTGTCCCTTAAGGACACTGATAAGAACTTCAGAATACGCAGTACAAAGAAAACCGACTGTCGGCCACTGAAAGTTCAGGGGTCAAAAGTGCACGTTTTCTGTTTTTATTATGCACTTTCGACTACACAGCTACTAACAGATTCATCTGACTCACCTTTGGGTTAAGGCATGTCCAGATGAGGCCTGTCATGCCCAATGTCTGGCTCTTCAATCTCCCAGCAGCCTCTGTGAGGTCACAGGTCCATGCTTGTTGACATCTTTGGGTTTTATCTTTTCATTCCACTTTTGTTTCTAATTTTAACCGGGATGGAACATCAGTACTTTGCAGAACACAAAGTTCAGTCAAGTCTACCGATGCCTACTTGTTTATATTTTCCCAGTGATGTCTCAAAGAGGTAAAAAATGATAAACGCTCACCTCTCAAACGGCGAGACGATTTATTATTCAAAAAAAAAAAAACCCTCGTGAGTTATCCTCATTGTTTGCTGGCAAACAAGCACACTGTGGCCTGAAAAAGAGACATATTCAGAATGTACGGGGATAAAAATGTCAAACGCTGGAGGTGGGGGCGACACAAGCGCTCGGGTCTTTCACCTCAGCGGGAGGGCCCTATGGACATTGAGCACACAATCTGGTCAGAGGGTGGCATCGATCACAGTGACAGTCTCTGCCACTTGTAACGTCGGAAATAACAACTCTTTCAAAACATTGCAGTGGGGGGTCACGGCCCTGTGTCGGACGTGGGAAAGTCATCTTTGACAAGCTGCGGAAAATCTGTTTTGAACACAAAGCCTTCAAAGGGCAATTTGCTTTGATTCTTCCGCCTGTTTTTTGTTTAAACTTTCTTTAGATTTAATAGACGATCCATTCCTTTCTCTGCGTTCTTTATTTTGTGTCAGGCGATGGGACAAGACAAATGGAAAGAGGCTTTATGCTGTATTGCTACGCGCTTTCCCATAGATTTTCTTATATGGAGAAATATGAACTGAACCTCACTGACTCCAAGCTTTAAATCTATTGAAAGTCAATTTTTGTGTGAATGCTGAGAGCATACATACCTTTTTCTGAAACCTGACTTCTCATTCAGCTTGATTGTCCAGGTGAAGACATCAGAGCTTCCGTTCAGTGGCGTTTTATCGCACTAAAAATATAACAGAGTACATTTATGAATGCTTCATTTGAAGCTTCTCAAACTTTTCAGACAAAGTGCCACTTATGATCAAATTTAAAGTGAAATTATCATGTCTGCACCTTCAAAGACCATGACTAATGGAGTCAGTACAAAACGTATTGAAAGTCTCTCATGCTCACCATGGCTGTATTTTTTTTTTAATCAAAAATACAGTAAAACTGTAATATTATGAAATAGTATTACAGTTTAAAACAGCTGTTTTCTATTTTAATATATTGTAGTATGTAATGCATTCCTGTGATTTTAAAGATGGATTTTCATCATCATTACTCCAGTCTTAGTGCCACATGATCCTTCAGAAATCATTCTAATATGCTGAAATATCCTATGCAAAATAAATAAATAATAATAATTAATAAATAAATAGTCGATGCTGAAAATGGAAGCCCATTTCCGCCACTAAATAAAGAATAAAAAGGTAATTGCAACTTTTTAACTCGCAATTTTGACTTTTTTTACTCACAATTGTGAGTTTACATCTCGCAATTGCAAGATATAAAAAGGCAATTCTGACTTTTTTCTCAGAACTGTGATATAAATTCAGAATTGTGAGATACAAACACAATTCTGACTTTGTGAGTTTATATGTTGCAATTCTGACTTTTATTTCCCACAGAATTGTGAGTTTATATCTCGCAATTGTGACTTTTTTTCTCAGAATTGTGAGTTTATATATTGCAATTGTGATTTTTTTTCCTCAGAATTGCGTTTGTATCTCGCAATTCTGACTTTTTTCTCAGAACTGAGTTTATATCACAATTATGACCTTTTTTCATATTGTGAGTTTATATCTTGCAATTGTGCCTTTTTTCAGAATTGAGAGTTTATATATCGCAATTGTGATTTTTATTTCTCAGAATTATGTTTGTATCTGGCAATTTTGACTTTTTTCTCAGAATTGAGTTTATATCACAATTATGACTTTTTTTCTCAGAATTGTGAGTTTATATCTCACAGTTGTAACTTTGTTTCTCTTTGAATTGTGAGTTTATTTTGCAATTGTGACTACTTTCTCAAAATTGTAAGTTTATATCACAATTATGACTTTTTTCTCATGATTGTAAGTTTTTATCAGAATTGTGAGTTTATATATCGCAATTGTGATATTTTTTCTTCAGAATTTTGAGTTTATATTGCAATTGTGACTACTTTCTCAGAATTGTGAGTTTATATCTTGCAATTTTGCTTTATTCATAATTGTGAGTTTATATATCGCAATTATTATTTTTTTTCACAGAATTGTGTTCTCGCAATTCTGACTTTTTTCTCAGATTTATGAGTTTATATCTTGCAATTATGCCTTTTTTCAGAATTGTGAGTTTATATATTAACTGTGGTTTTTGTTTTCACAGAATTGTGTTCGTATCTCACAATTGTGACTTTCTTTATCATAATTGTGAGTTTATATTCTGCAGTTGTGACTTTTTCATCAGAATTGTGAGTTTATATCTTGCAATTGTGAATTTTTGTCAGAATTGTGCTTATATCTCACAATTGTGACTTTTTCTCAGAATTGCGAGTTATATGTGACCCTGGACCACGAAACCAGTCATAAGTGTAAATATGTCGAAATTGAGATTCTTACGTCATCTGAAAGCTGAGTAAATACGCTTTTCACTGATATATGGTTTGCTAAAATAGGACAATGTTTGTCTGAGATACAACTGTTTGAATGCCTGGAATCAGAGGGTGCAAAAAAATCTAAATATTGAGAAAATCGCCTTAAAAGTTGTCCAAATGAAGTTCTTAGCAATGCATATTACTAATCAAAAATCAAGTTTTTATATATTTATGGTAGAAAATTTACAAAATATCTTCATGGAACATGATCTTGACTTAATATGCTAATGATTTTTGGCATAAAAGAAAAATCGATAATTTTGACCCATACAATTTATTTTTGGCTATTGCTACAAATATACCTGTGCTACTTAAGACTGGTTTTGTGGTCCAGGGTCACATCTCTCAAAATTGACAATTTTCTCAGATTTGCAAGTTTATACAGTATATCGCAATTGTGACTTTTTTCATCAAAATGGTGTTTATATCCTGTGATTGTGACTTTGTTCTCAGAATTGTGAGTTATCACAACACTGATGTTTAATCAAGAGGTATGAGAAATGGAATGTGCGGATTTCACTGTGGGCAAAGCTAATTGCAGTCAGTTCAGTCACATTTAGGCCACATGACTGATTATTAGATGCTTTATTAAAGGGATAGTACACCCAAAAATAAAAAATTCAATCATTAATTACTCACCCCTTAATGTCGTTTCAAACCCGTGAGACCTTTGTTTATCTTTGGAACACAAATTAAGATATTTTTGATGGAACCCTCCATAGACAGCAATGGTACTCCCACATTCAAGACTCACGCATCAAAAACTGACACAGAAGAGAAGAAATTGTTAAATAGTGTCATTATTTTTGTTTTCTTTGTGCACAAAAATTATTCTCATAGCTTTATAAAATTAAGTTTGAACCACTGATGTCACATGGACTATTTTAACAAGGTCCTTACTGCCTTTCTTGGCCTTGAACGTGTCAGTTGTGCTGCTGTCTATGCAGAAGCTCTCAGATTTCATAAAAAAAAAAAAAAAAATCTTAATTTGTGTTCCAAAGATGAAGGTCGTACGGGTTTGGTACGACATGAGGGTGAGTATTTAATGACAGAATTAGCTATTTTTTGTGACCCGTCTCTTTAAAAAAAACAAGAATATGACCTCACTGTGTCCTCTGACCCTTGAATGTCCGAGGCCACTGTTTGAATCCTCTCTGGCCTTTTGAGAATCAGATAAAAATGCATACAGTATAATTACCATAAGAGACAAATTTTACCTCAAGGTCCAAACAAATAGCCCTTTAAAGGTTTTCACCTGGCAGATTGAACATTGATACTCGATACCCAATCAAAAATAGCAATAGTCTATTGAAAGGCTGCAAGGAGCAGACATCGATAGTTCTGTATTACATAAATGGATGTTGACTTGACCCTGCAATGTTGGAGGTGACATGGAGATCATTACATTAGTGGATTAACAGGCCAGGACTTATCCTCTCGCCCCCTTCACAGGACTCCTGTCATTTAGAGGACGACGCCTCTGAAAACTCATTACCCAATTCAATATGCAAATGATTCGATTTTCACAGAAACCCAGTTTTCCAGGATTACTTTGCTAGCCCCCCCTGAGGCCCACGTCTAAGACTCAATTCTGTTGCTCAGCGAATCGATAGCGCCGTGCCAGAGTCAGCACATGTCGGAACTTCTAATGCGCCGGGGAGAAAGCCACCAAAGTTCTTGCTTTGACGCAAAAAAAAACCTGTCAGTGACATTACTTCATGTACAGAACTGCATTTACCACTGAGGAAATGTGAACTCGCTGTCCTCTTAAGCTTCGTGCTTCGATGATACATTACAGCCAGATGTCAATTTATGGTTTGGGCCAATGAAATTAAATTTACAGTTCGACACCTGGAGGAAACGTTTTAATGGTTTCAGAGCAGCCTAAAGTGCTTCAATAAGATGATTATTAATACATGGAAATGAGAAGTAAAAGGCTTTGGCTCCAAGTTTTGGAAGCAAAAGTGAACAAATTATGGATAGACTTTAATTGTTTTTAGTCAGTATGTTTTCTTTTCTCTCTATTCAGCAAAGGTACATTAAATTGGCTTTTACACTGTACAACATTTTAACATTTTTTTTACACTTTACAAAAATTTGTGTTCCTAATAAATGCTGTTCTTTTGAACTTTCTATTAATCAAAGAATCCTAAATGCATCTTGGTTTCCAACGGTTTTCAACATTGATGTAAATAATAAATGTTTCTTGAGCAGCAAATCAACATATTAGAGTAATTTCTGAATGATCATGTGACTCTGAAGACTGGAGTAATGATGCTGAATATCAGCTTTTCCATTATAAATTTCAGTATTACTCAACGATATTACCACATAATTATGAACACAAATAACGTGAGCATTAAAAACATCCATTGCATCACAATAATATTTTTTTTTTTGCATCACCCAGACAATTCTTCACTCTTTTCCTGAGGTAGAAAACATTTAATACTTTCCATTTCTCTTTCAGGACCAGGAAAAACCAAGCGACAATCTGTGTATCTCTCTCTAAGCAGCTAATTTATCATTGGCAAAGCATTTTGGAGTTTCCAGTGAAACATATGGAGTTAGACAGAGGTGACAGTGACGGATGCTGTGTGGGAAGCATTTAGAGCCCAGGAGTTCCTAACGCTTGGTAAATTTGTTTTACTGTAGGTTTGTTGTTTTGTCCTTGTAATAACCAACATTTTCCAGAATGATTCCTTTCAGAGTAACTTTTAAGATCCTACTATGACTTTCCCTCATTCCAAAGAGATTCCCAGAGATTAAGAGTCTATATTTCATATAATAAAGACTAAATCCACCTGCTAGCCGCCCGGATATTAAGACCTGTATGGCTTAATATAACATAAATGATGTCTCTTACTGAAATATGCAGTAGAAAACCCATGAAAGATTTACATTTTTGGACTATGAGGGGCACCATTATTTTAATGACGTGAAACGGTTGCACTTGGAAACACAACTAAAAAAAAATTAAATACTGATACAATGCCACATTGTTTGGCTTTTGGTTGTAATTTTCAATCAAAGGGCAACAAGACAAGCGATGTAAGTCTTCACTGCTTTCCTAGCGAATAAGATTAAGAAGATGTCGTCTGTAGACGAGTAAATCTTCCTAAAGACCTGCGTCTTTGTTCTCTCCACTTTGGCCCTGATGCCTTTGAGGCTTTTAGTAGACCACAGCTACTGAAAGAGCTTATAAATGACAGAGACAAGAAATGCTAGATGCCATCCTGACAGGATGTTAACATGCTGATGCGTGTCGTGATGCAACAGCCACTGAAGGAGTTCCTAACGCAGATTTCACTCAATATCCAGGGGCATTTAGACTCCTTGTGGGGAAAAAAAAAATCGATGGTACAGCATTTGGTTTAAACCTACGCATATCCATGGTCACATTTAAGCTCTTTCAGCAGTGTTGGGCATGTTACTTTAAAAAAGTAATTAGTTATAGTTACTAGTTACTTTTCACAAATAGTTTTATAATGATGTAACTCAGTTACTAACTAATTACCAGGGAAAGTAATTGTGTTACTTTTTTTTTTTTTTTTTTTTAATGTTCAAATAACTTGGATGCCCCCAATAATAAATACTGTGAATATGAATAAAACATTGCACACTAATCTACACTATTTTAATGTTGTTTTGGGACAATGTGAGAGACACCTTCCAGGGGCTACAGTAAATAGGATGTTACTGGGGTCACTTCAACCCGCAGACATTAAAAAAAAAAATCATAAAAACAAGAAAACAATGTGCTTTTGTAAATTAAACAAAATAAACCAGTTGCACTCTCTGCTGTCTTGGTCTCTGTCACCTCTCTTCACACACATAAATAAAACAACCTGAATCTCCACAAATACTTGCCTCACAGACATAACACATATGTATAGAAAGCTTGAAATGTTAAAGGTTGTATCAGCGATTTCTAGCCTAAAACATAAAGTGTCAAATTCAGCTGACCTTTCATCACGATCCGCTCGCTGCCTGCCCCATAAATTGTCTGTGAAAAAACCGCGTCTCTCTGGTCAGCCTAGGGTCCGAGATATGCCAAAAAAACAATCGGCACTACCAACCTTTCCACACAAAAACAAACAGTGTTCCAACCAATCAGCGTCAGGGATTTGGTGTTGTGGATTTTCGCCCCGCCTCCCTCACATCCCAGCACCAGTAGGAAAGTCCACAACACCAAACCCCTGACGCTGATTGGTTGGAGCACTGTTTGGTTATCTGTGGTGTGTTGATAGCGCCGATTGTTTTTTTGGCATATCTCGGACCCTAGGCTGACCAGAGAGACGCGGTTTTTTCACAGACAATTTATGGGGCAGGCAGCGAGCGGATCGTGATGAAAGGTCAGCTGAAATTGACACTTTATGTTTTAGGCTAGAAATCGCTGATACAACCTTTAACTTTTAAAAACAAGTCAAGTCGGAAACAAATATTCCCTGATGAAGTAATTCATATAATACCAACGCAAGTTCTAGTTTTTACCGTCTAAAAATCATCTCTAATGAAATTACGCCCCAAACGGCTCTGCTTTTTTTTTTTCCAGGAACATGTAGGTAAACGCCCACATCACCTCCGTTAACAAACGTGAACATTCATCAAGTTCATCTCGGCTGCTTTTCGTTTCTGGAAGATGCTCTAAAAAGAATAAGCTAGAATTTACCTGAGAAGAAGAACACTGGTAACGGCGTTGTAACAGTGAAAACAGTCATTTGTTTGATTACTCATTACTGAAAAAAGTAATGTGCCGATTATTTATAAAGCTGTTATTCCGCTCACTATCTTTCAGTAGCTGTGGTCATCATATCAGTATTTTATTTACCAAGAGGTGCGGTTAAAATAGCAACAGGTAGCGCTAGTAGCTCACTGAGTGCAACCATTTTACAACATTGAAATAATGGCGCCCCCTATAGTCCATCACTGTCTTTCAGTAGCTGTGGTCATCATATCAGTATTTTATTTACCAAAAGTTGCGGTTAAAATAGCAACAGGTAGCGCTAGTAGCTCACTGAGTGCAACCATTTCACAACATTGAAATAATAGCGCCCCCTATAGTCCATCACTGTCTTTCAGTAGCTGTGGTCATCATATCAGTATTTTAGTTACCAAGAGTTGCAGTAAAAATAGCAACAGGTAGTGCTAGTAGCTCACTGAGTGCAACCATTTCACAACATTGAAATAATGGCGTCCCCCATAGTCCAAAATATGTATAAAACCATATGATTTTTGAAAAAGCGTAAGTCTTTCATGGGTTTTCTACTACATATTTTAGTAAGAGACATAATTTACATTATATTAAGCCATACAAGTCTTAATACCCAGGTTTTCCTTTAAAACAATAGGTAGTAATCAGATTACTTTAAGTAATTAGTAATGTATTACTTTCAAATTTACAAGAAAATATCTGAGTTACTTTTACAAATATTTGTTTCCCCATTTATTTACTGAGAGAAGGTATTAGATACAGAATTTAGCTGTGTTGTGTTCACCATATTTATGCATAAAAATCCAGTTTAAATTGGGAATTCATGTGAAATTATATCCGTTGGGTTCATAAAACCTCATACATCCCAATGCTAATGCATT
>NC_133385.1:12660317-12703122 GCF_049309525.1 Garra rufa
AGGCAGTTTAACTGTTCAGGACAAACAAGGGACTCATGAACAACTATCAATAAACAAAAAACAGCTGTGGATCATTCAGGTAACAACACAGTATTAAGATTCAAGGGGATGTAAACTTTTGAACAGAGTCATTTTTATAAAATCAACTATTAGATTCCCTCGTATTTTAGTACAATAATTAACATTGTGTAGATTTTGCTAGATTTCGATTTCAATATGGTGAAAAATCAAATCGTTTTCCTCAAAAAACAATTTCTTTTCAACTGGAGAAAGAAAGACATGAACATCTTGGATGACATTGGAGTGACTAAATAAGGATTTTTTTTTTTTTTCTGGAAGTGAACTTATCCTTCAAATGATCTGGAAAAAAAATAAAATCATTTTCATATGCAGAAGTGCTTCAAAACGGACATATCACTTTATCTTCGTTGCAGCCACATGACAGGTCTTTAAACAAACATGTAAGTATCTCCTGTAGCTTCTGAAGGACAGTACTAAATTAAAAATATTACATTTAAGCAAAATAAGAAAAATGTAGGGTCATTTTCATATGCAGAAGTGCTGCAAAACGGACATATCACTCCATCTTCGTTGCAGCCACATGACAGGTCTTTAAACAAGTGGAGATAGCTGTGTAACTCAAATCTAATCACATTAGCTGAGCCACAGGAACAATCACTGGAATCATGTTTCAGCGGGTTTGTGTAATGAGAAATATTGGAATGTTTACTTAACTTCCTTGATTTCGGCAATGATCACTGACAGCAGCACTTTAACAGAGATGTATCTCCACTGTCTACAGCAAATATGACTAATTGCAGATGCTTTGTCTAGCAGATGGAAGCATGATTTAGTTGTGATAAAAAGCTAAAGAAAACTGAGAACTGCAAATTTATGACCAAGCATAAATTGTTTGTAAAGCATTCGCCGTGACGCAGAGTAAAGATTGCTTATTATTGTCAGATTGAACACCAGATACTTATTTTATTATTTTTCGATAAGATTTTTTTTTAGCTTGCCATGATTTTAATAAAGACAGTAGAAAAAAAGATACAGATACTTTACAAAACTTTTGCTAGCCTAATAACTGCACAGACTGCTGTGAGCTGATGCAGTGACAAGTTCGCCGTTCTCTCCAACATTACATAACCATTTAAACTTCATCTTAAGCACATTCTGTCAGATGCAATTCATGGCGCCTCCGTCTCAATGTACCGTACAACGCGGCATTCATTCACATCAGATGATAACTCAGCGGCAGAGTTCCACTCACGCAGCGGCGTAATTTCCACTGGGGACACGCTTTTCAAAATCCCGTTGGTGTCCACCCACTTTCAAATGGTTTTGTTAAAGTAATCTCTTGTATTGTAGAATGCACGCTCAGCGCCGCCGAGAGTTTCGCGCGGTCGTTAAAACGAAACTGAAAGTAAAACACGCACGCGCATTCAAAAGCTATTTTAATACCCAGCATTTAGAGAGCGACTCCCCAATGCGCTCAAATTAAGCTACATAAAATATCTAGGCTGTTATTAGTTTGTGGGCTATAATAAGTTGAGCAGTTGTGTAGATAGCTCTGTATCATGCTTGGAAAATTCGGTCTCTATTAGCACTTTGAATATTGAAAGAGTACTTTGATCGTGCCAGATTTATGGACCAGCACAGCAATGGAACCATATATGAGCATGACAGTTTTGTTTGAATTTTGTTTTTTAGTGATAGTTGTTCATGAGTCCCTTGTTTGTCCTAAACAGTTAAACTGCTCGCTGTTGTTCAGAAAAATCCTTCAGGTCCCACAAAATCTTTGGTTTTTGAGCATTTTTGTGTCTTTGAACCCTTTCCAACAATGGCTGTATGATTTTGAGATCCATCTTTTCACACTGAGGACAAACTGAGAGACTCATGCAACTATTACAGAAGGTTTAAACGCTCACTGATGCTTCAAAAAGAAAAACACGATGCATGATGAGCCGAGGGGTGAAAACTTTTGGAATTTGAAGATCAAACTGTAAATTTAACTTATTTTGTCTTCTGGAAAACATGTAAGTATCTTCTGTAGTCTCTGAAGGGCAAAACTAAATAAAAAAAATGTGATAATTACGCAAAATAAGAAAAATGTACACATCTTCATTCTGTTCAAAAGTTTACACCCCCTAGCTCTTAATGCATTGTGTTTCCTTCTGGAGCATCAGTGAGTGTTTGAACACAAAAATGCTGAAAAACCAAATAATTTGTGGGACCTAAAGGATTTTTTTCTGAAGAACAGCAGACAGACAAGGGACTCATGAACAACTATCACTAAACAAAAAAACACAGCTGTAGATCATTCAGGTAAATTTTTGAACGGGGTAATTTTTATAAATTCAACTATTATTTTCTCTTGTGGACTATATGTAAATGTCTTTTAAGTGAAATATCTTATTCAGGTCAGTACTAAAAAAAAAACAAACATGTATGATCCCTCTTATTTTGGTAAAATAATTATCATTTTGCAGATTCTGCAAGGTGTGTGTAAACTTTTGATTATTTTATGTTATATAAGCATCTGTTCCCCTATAAACAAACAAACAAAGGCAACTTTTCTTATTCTCTGCTGGAAAACAACCCGGCATTGAACTCTTGCACATCCAGTGGCTCTTCCAAAAACATATTCAGCACTGAGCTTTACAAGAGCTGCTGCTGGTTGTGGAGGAACGGCCTAAATCTCAGCGGTGAGAAGATGAGAGCGTTCGCCAAGCTCCTGCCATTTCTCATTCATGTGCGAGAAAAGTGTGGACGTGTCATTCCTGCCGTCCGCAGACTGACACGAAGGATGACAGTCCCCTGACACTGAAGTGTAGAGTCATTACTGGAAAGGTCACACTCCCTCAGATCCGTCTTTAACCTAGACCGTCGACTTCCAATCCTTTAAGCTGTTTGGTTAAAGTTAATTAGTTTGTTTCGGGAATCTCGCTGCTGTCTAGTTTGGTATTTACAGTTTTTCTTTGACACCTTTTGAAGTGCCAACCGGCCGCTTCCCTTTTTAACCCTGTCCCCGCAGTGACATCGTGAAAAGGACATTACATTCCCAAATGGTTTGTCTTTGACTAAGAGGGGCTGACATTTGGCACAATATTAAAAATCCCATAAAATCGACACGGAGTCTTAAATTCTCACTCAAAGTCTTAAATGACTTTTTGGAGCTGCTGAAGGGCGATAAAAATCTGGAGCCCATAATCAGAGAATTACCTGATGGCCAAGAAATGTCTTTGAGCTTGAGTTATCGGCCTCATTTTCATGATGTGACTGCTTATCTGATGCCCCCGTCATGCTGACTGTATACATCAGTGCAAACTTCACCCTGGAAATAAACACATATTTTTAGATTTAGTAGGTTGAAGAAGAAAAAAATAGAGATTAATAAATAATTTAATTTAAAAAAATGTGTGTGTGGGTATGTATATATATTTATTACACGGCTCTTTGGAATGCTTGATTCTGATTGGTCAGTTGAGACATTTGCAGGTTCGTTCTTTTCAAGTAATCACCGCTCCAAAGTAATAACGCATAGCCGGTACTACTTGTATGTTTAAAATCCCTCCGTGCCAACAAATATTACCGTTTGGCGCCATCTTGTGACAAACACTGGACAACCACAATTAACAATGGAAAATTTTGACATTAATCTATTTAAATTGTCTTACTAACGTACATAGTTTGAATGTTAGTCACGTGGTACTATATCGTTTCGCGGAAGGATAAAAATGTTAATTTAAAACAAATATGCCAATAAAAGGTTTCAAATTCATATTCATGTCCAGTTTTTTTCCCTTATGTGGCAAGTAGCCGTGTAATAAGCGGGATAATGTACAGGCAGCCGGTAGTTATCGCGAAAAAAGCCCCTTCAGTGTGATACAAGTACGGTGCCCGCCAGGGGACACCTTCGGTTCACTTATGTTTGTCGTGGCCACGACATAATATCACGTTCCCACGAGTTAATATGACGTTCCCACGAATTAATATCTCGTGGCCACAACATATTAACATCGTGGGAACGTGATTATTATGTCGTGGCCACGACAAACATAAGTGAACCGAAGGTGTCCCCTGGCGGGCACCGTATACAAGACCCTCCGCTTCGCGTCGGGTCCTGATCACACTGTCGGGGCTTATTTCTGTGATAACTACCGGCTGCCTGTACATTATCCCTTACTTATGGTATGTGTATATGGGTATGTACACTATACACTATATACTATAATATATAATATAATATTATGTAAAAAAGATAAAATTGACAAAATTAAATATATTTAAAAATATTTATGTAATAACAACAAAAACATACTCAGCTACTGAGTATCTATATATATGTAGATAAAGAATATTATTATTAGTAGTAGTAGTAATTATATTTTGATAGAAACAACAATATGTGCAATAAATATTATAATATTCATTGCACTTATGTATAATATATTATGTAAAAAACAAAGACAAAAGTATACTTTCTTTTTTATTATTAATTTTATATGTAAGTGTTTTCCAGTTTAATGTATCAGTTATAAGACGAATGAAGTTAAAATATATGTAAAAATAAAAAATAAAATAATGTTAATAAAATAAAAGTAATGAAATTATGTGGTTATTATTACAGTAAAGTAGTTTATTAAATGTGTTCATTAATAATAATAATAGTGCATTAAAATCTGAAAAGTAGATTTAAGGTTTGGAAAGATTTGGATATAGCAACAAAGGTCATTTTGTATGTACATAATTAAAATAAAGATGAACTGAAATGTGCATGTCATTAATTAGGCATCTCACAATCATGATTTTAATCACAGGACTCATTTTCACCAGCATTAGCCGCAGGACACTGATATGACAACAAACACTGTTATTTTGGTGGCAAAATAGTTGCCTGCTAATAAATCATAATTTTCCACAAATTACAGTTTGCTCGTAAAATAAAACCAGAAAAAAATATTGAGCGAGAGTCATGAAAAAAAGAAAAAGAAAAAAAGAATCAATAGTTGTCATTTATTCAGAGAGAGGTTCAGCTCGGGGTATCGAGTTTTTCATTACTGTGGTGAGCTTTTACACATCTAACCATTGTGGAGTTCAGCCTTGGAAAGCCAAAAAAAAAAAAAAAAAAAAAAAGACCTTAAAATAAAACACTTGTGGGCTGGGATTTGACACTTAAATAATGAACTAATAAACCCTTATTGACTTTGGAGTATTAAAAATGTCAAACATCACAGTTTCTAATGAAACTTATTAAGCATATATGATTAAATGTGTCAAACAGCATAATTTAAACTAAAATTAAGGATGAAAAAAGCCTGACACCTTGAGTTAGATATAAGACACCTTGAGATATATAAATCTTTTACAAAAATGAAGCTATATGAACCGTACTTTGAGCGAGGACAGGCAATACAGTATACGAGGGGTATATTATTGTAATCTTCCTGTAACAAAAGCATCATGAGTAATGCGTGAAGCAATAATGCTCTAGCATTAACTTGAGCGAGTATGTAAATGGGTTTATAGCTTTACAGAAGATTTATTGCTACAGTTCAGTGACGGGGAAAAATTTAATTGTTACGTAAACAATTAAGGAAGTCGGCGTTAACTCAATCTTGAATGTAGCTCTAGCAAATAGTCGCTCGTGTGATTTAGTTTAAGGACCCCGAATTTAATTACCACTCTCTGTCCGTTATCTCCATATTTTAATTTAATTAGCAGCCTGCCGAACAAACCCAAAATAAAAAGCACTCAACTCATTAGGAGGAGCAGAGCAGTTATTTCGCAGGAGGTATGAGAACGTGCTCCTTAATGTCTCCGGTCCAATTCCTCGTGGCTCTGTTTGAAGCAGACGTGATGGTACCTGCACGACGCATTAGCTTTTATGAAGTGGCCATGCGCTGGGAAAAATGAGCTGTTTAATTACAAATGAAGGGAAGCGTTCGCGTGGCTTTTTATGAGCCGAGTGCATTTTCTTAATTAGTTTGTATTTAGAATTCTTGACTCCACTTAAAATGTCAAGTTGCCGTAACTTAAAATCTGTCCTCATTATAAGAATTATGTATTGAATAAAATTAAGGTTTAAGTGGTTCTAAATTGTTGAAAATTATATACTTTATTGTATACTGCATGCTTGATGTCTACTAATGACATCACATAGTCATTCATGAAAAAAAAAAGTTTTTTATTTTATACTTGTTTAAAAAAAAAATGTATCCCCTTCAAAAAATATATATATTTATTTTCTTTCCAAATAGAATGTACTTTCCGTATTTTAACACTAAATTATTAATTAATATTATTATATTTCTGCATTATATTTCTAAATACATATTTATACATTACTTTTGCTAATATAGTTATTATATTAAAAAAAGCACTCAACTATGTACGAAACATTTAAAAATAAAATAAAACTAACATGTTTTTCTTTGAGCAAATCTATTTTTAGATAATGAAAATGAATGTAATATTTATATAATTAGTATAAAATATTATATCATTTTTAATCCAAACTTTACCAAACTTTACATTTTCCTTGAGCAAATCTATTTTAATATCTTTTGTATAAAATTGTATTTATTTATTTATTCAAATCTTCCCAAACCTTAAATCTATTATCCGATGTTAATGCACTATTATTATTATTATTATTATTATTATTAATAAACACATTTAATAAACTAATTTACTACACTTACATTTAGTCATTTAGCAGAATGTACTAGCATAATAACAACATTAATTCATTAATTTATACAATCTAGTAACTTTTTTAATACGTTTTATAACATTTTATTTTATTTTATATATTTTATCTTCTTCATTCTTCGTATATATTAAGCTGAAAAACAACTCTTATATATAAAAAATAACTAAAATAGTGTGGATTACCTTGAGCAAATCTATTGTAATATAATCTGTATAAAATGTTTTATATATATATATATATATATATATATATATATATATATATATATATAATCCAAATCTTAAATGTACTTTTTAGATTTTAAATGTACCATTATTATTAATTAACAAATTTTAACAAAATAATTTACTTGCATAATAAACACAAAATATTTAATTTATATAATCACATTTTTATATTTTTTTTATCATATTAGTTTTAACTTAATTCTTCATATAACTGACTATTCACTAATGAGCTAAAAACAACACTTAAATATATTTAAAAAATAAATAAATGAAAAAATTAAAAATAAACATGTTTTTCAGTGTGAATTTCCTTGAGCAAATCTATTTTAATATAATTTGTAGAAAATGTTATCATTTTTTGTTTAATTTTATATTTTATCCAAATCTTCCCAAACCTTAATTAACTTTTCAGATTTTAAATCATTTTAATTATGTTATTATTAATTTAATTATTTTTTAAATACATTTTAACTAATTAACACATTTATATGTGAGTATTAATAAAATTCATATTTTTTATTGAAATCTTCCCAAACCATGTTTTAATTATTATCAATGAACCCAATTTAATAAACTAATTTACTAGTATAATAAACACATCAAATCTTTAATTTATATAATAACATTTTTATATGTTTATTACTAAGTCTGTTTAACTTCTTCATTTTTCATATACCTGATATGTCAAGCTGAAAAAGCTTTAAAAATAAATAAATAAATGAATAAATGAATGAATGAATGAATGCATGATAATAAAAATAAACAAAACCAAATCACAGTGTGAATTTAAAATGAACAAATCTATTTTAATATAATTTGTATAAAATCTTATATAATTTTTTTTTGTATTTTTTCAAAATCTTTCCAAACCCTAAATGTATTTTTATTCATTATTATTAATGAACACATTTTAATAAGCTAATTGACTTTTTAACAGTTTTTTATATTAAGCTGAAAACTTTTTTCGTAATAAACTGTTTTAAACAAAAAAACAACACTTAAATAGATATATATGAAAATAAACAAAACATGTTTCTCAGAGTGTGGATTTCCCTGGGCAAATCTAATTTTAGATATAATCAAATGCAAAGTCTGACATGCACAACGGGTGGCTCCAACTGTAACGACATCTCGAGAAGCGAAGTACAAAATCGTTTGAAACTGTGTTGGGAGACACGCTCAAGTTAGCACAGTATCTTATTTTGCCTCATTTGTCTGTGCGTTTGTGTGCAGATGTATACTGAATGGCATTTGTTTGGGGCATGCTTAATTTATATTTCTCCCACTGCCAAGCAAGCACTTTAGTCACTGACATGGCAGACCTGTTCCTCCGCTTCCCGCTGACCCTGTCTGCCTTGATCACCGCAGGCTTCCACTGTCTACCTGCTCCGTCTCCTGGGCCTCGGCTATTTCAGTTCAGCTGACAGCAAGACGCTTCGGTATGGGGTCTCCCTTCAATGTTTGTTGCACAACACAAGCCTGCCGTTAGAAAACAGAAATCAAACATTGAGATGAAACAGATTCAGTATGCAAACAGGTTGCATACATGTATGGGAAACAAATGATTACACTTGCCTTTTCAGTGCTCTGCCTTTTTCAACATAAGCAAACGTACATGACAGGGATGATGGGCCAGAATCAGGTTCCCCTGGAAACAGTGACACACACAGCCTGTTCAGAATGCCAGACGCTTTACCCCCATAATGCACTGCTCCCATCCAGCATGCATACACATCTGCTTGATAGAACTTCATATGCTCTTGCCAGAAAAGCTTTCCTAAAAAAATGCCTTTTCTCAAGGTGGAGTGTCATCCTAGAAATGTCACCCTCAAAATCAACCTTCAGACTGCTTATTTTTGCCTTATTTGCACCTGTTTAGTTTCCATTTAGTTTTGAGGTGTCACTAATAAGTAGCTATACCACTATATTAAAGGAATATTTTAGCCAAAAATAAAATTAGCTGAAAATGTACTCAGGCCATTCAAGATTTGGAGAAATGTTGCATTGTGACACTTTTTCGCCAATACTGTGAAAAGTTTTCACCAGATTCAACTTTAAAACTTAAGTTCAGCAGCTGCCTTTAAAAATTTTAAGTTAAATCAGCTTAAAACCACAAGTCATTTTAACTCAAATGAAATAAAATGAGTTGATGACTTAAGTTGATTTAACTTAAAATGTTAAGGCAGCTGCTAAACTTAAGTTTTTAAGTGGAAACTGGTGAAAACTTTTTACAGTGAATGGATCCTCTGGAGTAAATGGGTGCCGTCAGATTCCAAACTGACAAAAGCTGATAAAAACATCACAGTGATCCACAAGCAATCCACACCACCACAGTCCATCAATTAACATCTTGTGAATCAAAAAGATGCATGTTTGTAATAATAAAAAAAATAATGTTGTTTCTCCAGTGAAAGATATTATTATTTTTTAATTAGGGGAGAAATATGCACAGACAAAAGCGGAAACAATCTAAAAACAGCTCTAAACAAATATGTTGATGAATTTGGATCTGAGAGGACAACAGGGAATAGACTTTTTGACTAGAGGAAGCGTTATTATTAGTGCTATCAATCGATTATAAACATTTTTTTTCTGAAATTAATTGCGATTAATCCCACCTAACGTTAAAGTTTTATATTGCAATAATTTCACATTCACATTTTAAAATTAATGTAGAAACAACATGAAGAAAGTATTTTTTAAATATTTGTTTAATGCCATCTTTTTTTATGACTCAAAGCAAGTATCACTGATACCAACTGATGTATCTATGATTTTTTCCCCCTAATATTTAACAATTGACTATAGCTATTCAACATTACAGTATAATTGAGAGCTATTAATTTAATATTTATTAGACTTTAAAAAATAGTTTCTAATTTAAGTGAACTTAAAACAATCATCACATAAACCCATTATAATAAATGTCATATAGCTAGCTATATGTGCCCTTCAGCAAGAAAAGTTATCAAACACAAAATTCTAAATTTAATAAAGATACAGCTTAAAACTATTCCTTTGACCCCAAAGGACATTACAATGCAGGTAAAACGCCTTTGAAAACATTTTCTACTAGTGTCATAAAATTATTATTAATAATAGTAAAGTTATTTTTAATTAATAAAGTTGTAGTAGCAAACAAAAGATTATAACTAATTCCAAATTGTGTCATGAAACTGTTGCATACACAGCCAATAAGCTTGCTGCATTAGATTTAAATGGCTGGTTAGCATTCACTAGAGCATTTCGCAGTGCGCTTTTCTACTTGATCTCATGACGAAAACATATCTGTGGGAAATGCATACAAATAAGTACATATCACTGCAGTTTCTAACAGAAATAAACACTAGAGTCAGTAAAACACTGATCACTTGCAACTGTCTCCGTACACAGTTATGATTACAGCTCCATATGTTTCGCTTTCTGGACGTAACAAGCTTGCTCGGTAACTCAGCTGGCAGATAATTGGACTTAGGATGTGGAATCCTTGGGTACGAATCCCGTCAAAAACGTGACTTATGATGAAAAAGCTCAAAGATGGAAAACAAGCTAAAATGGCATGATTGCGTTTTTACGTCAAATTCACTTTAGTTCATACTAACAGGTAGGTTTAGGTGTAGTGCAGATGGTATGTTATTCTAAAACGTCACGGAGCATTAGAGTTATAGCGCCACTCAATGGACATTTCAAGTCAGAACTGCGGTGACACGTTCAAAACCAAGTCACATAAAATGTACCATATGAATGTTCAAAAAATGAACACTCTATTAGTGCCACTCAGAGGACATTTCACATCGAATATGTCACGAAACACATGAAATACATGGCGGTACATATTTTGTGTCTTGCGAAAAAGTTCCCACAGGTACGTTTTCGTCATGAGATCAGGTTGGCACTTTCAGTTCCTCTGAAACCCTCTACCTCCCTAGCTCCACCTGTATAGATCTGCTATAGGTTATTATGCTACTTGTGCAGAAACAATACATTTCAAATACTCACAGCAGCGTATCTTGATTCTCAGAGTGGCTCCGTTCACAAAAAAAAATGCTGCTCCACCCAAACTGTTATCATTTACCTGTGTGGAGCGTCTCAAACTCCATCTCTGCATATTGTTGTGAGTTTGAGTTTATTATAACGTTCATCTGGGAATGCAACATGTGCCATTTGATCAGATTTGTAAGGTAAATCATTTATAAACCTACGCAAACACAGGAGAATACATTGATATCTTGCTCTATGCTAACTGCTCATCCTGATTTCAAAATAAAAGCTCAAACCCTCACTCTGAGTTTACACATTTTGATGTCCACATTTTCAGTAAGTTACAGTGGCTGTGGCATTTCTGTAGTAAAGAGATGGCCAAATGTAAATTAAATGTTGTTTAGTTAATATTAAACAAGGATTAGATTGCGTAGTAAAGTGTAAAAGGCGGTTGACGCCCTCTGCAGTCATTTGTTATAATGCACATTAGCTCTATTGTTTGCAATAAATTATGTATTTTAACAGTTTTGTTTAATGAAACCATATGATTACTTGCTTTTGATACTTTATTTAAACTAATTACTATTGCCTCATTTCTATTCTATATGTAGGCTAATTTAGGTAATTTTAAAGGCTATTTTTCCACTCAGGTATATTTATATAAATATAAATATAATTATCCGATTACTCGATTAATCGTCAGAATAATCGACCGTTTATTCGATTTCTAAAGTCATATCCATTACCATGCTAAAATCTTTGTAGAGCTGTCATGATAGAACTCTTATTATTTTAATTTTAGACTGTATTTGGACATTCAGCTTTACATTCGAAACAGTGTAGCAAAGAGGATTCACTTTAGAAGATCTGATTATTCAGACAGAAATGAACCAGTTCAAAAAGATGATTTAAGTTTCGACACAAAAGTATCCAAAAGTTGCAGTTTAATACAGAAATATTAAAGCTGTTGTTTGTCGTCATGCTTTTAAATTAGAAATTAGACATGAAATTTAACTAATCAAGTAGTTTTCTGTCCGAATCAGATTTGCAAACAAATCATTGAGACGTAAAACGGATTCAATTAAAAGATACGACTTAAAAGAATGATTTGTTCACTAATGAGTAGCTTAACAAATAAATTGCAGCAAAAACTATTCCCACAGAATTTCTATTTTTGACTTTCATTCTAATAAAAAAAAATCTAAATTGAGAGAATATCTCTTGACTTGTTAATTTACTTGATAATTACACTTACCGCAGCATACGGTCAAACTGGCACTGAGGCGAGCATGAGACAGAAAAACTTCATAGAGGAGCCAGAGTGCAATATCTGTTGCCCTTACATCAACCTGTCAGAAAAACTTAAAGTGATGGACTCTTTATTCTCAAAAAGGCTCTGTTAAGTTCAGTCAGCAAATATGGCAGTGACTGGCCTGGCTTTCAGCCTAATGTAACCAACTGGAGCAGATCCCTCTTCCAAATACTTCCAGGCATAACACCACCATCAGCATTATTTAAGAGCTGTGAAAATGTTTAGGAAAAATGTCTGGATTTTCATAGAAAATCTTCAAAAACTCCTTGAGACAGACATATCAGTGTTTTAAATAAAACATGTCTGTACTGAACCTGCCAACGGTCGATTAAAAATATCGTCAAGTGTCTGAATCACATACAAAATATTTGAATCCTCCACTTCATGTGCTGACCTTGAGCAAGAATGTACTGACCCTGCGTTTGCTCAGAACAAGCGTTTCCTGGCTTGTGTGTCAAAGCGAATGCTTTTAAAGAGTAGGCAGAAAGCTTTACTTCAAAAGCAAGAGGGAGAAAAAAGTCAGCCCACATTTTATTCCCTCTGAACCGGAGTACAAGAAGGATGGAGTGTGGTCTTTTCTGTACTCCAGCTATATTTGGTCAATGTTATTAATAAACAAACAGATTAAGGAGCGTCTTGGAACTCGAGTCTGCAAAGAATTGGCTGCCGTTGCATCAGCTGGATCGGGTCGGTAGTAGCTAAGATTACCACAGAAGCTATAAAAATGTTTTTGAGAGAGTATGTGCAACTTTAGTGACCTGTATTATACATTCTGTCATTCCAAAGCCGTGGAAGACAAAAGAAGATGTTTAGTAGAATGTTAATGCAGCTCTTTTCTGTACAATGAAAGTGAATGTTGCAGAATGGTGGTAAGAAATACATAAAGTGGCTAAGTTTTTGTAGCGCAGCTGTGATCTCAATAAATAATGACTCTTACATGACACTTGCTAGGGTGCTGGTGTATACATTTGTAAAGCAGCTAAACTAGTGATACTTGGCTGCACGTTTGAAGGTTACAGTTTAAGAGGTGAATTTTGCTCCTCGGTACCATTCATTAATCTGAGCTGCAACCAAGAAGGAAAATGACTCTTTGTGATAAATGCTAGAGTGGGGAGCTCAGGTGTGTGCTATGACTGGGAAATAAAACCAGAGGTTTATTTTCGCACTGATTCCACTGAAAGTTTGGGAGGGGAAGTAGGACTGTGAATTTAACACGCTAATTTAGCTAATTACAATAAAAATGAATGTAATTAATCAAGCCCCCTGAACTGTAGGTAAATTCTGTAATGAAATGTTGGGTTTGAAAACAGCTACACAGAGAACATTTTATAATGCTCTATATTGGTAGGGATGTGCCCGAATAGTGAATTTGTATTCAGAAAGGGACGAGAAACGAATAACGCATTCTACGGAGCCACTAAAGACTTTCTGCCACCTACTGGTGGTTTTAGTGTTATTATTATTTTTTTTAAATCCATGACAGGCATAAACTAGCCAAGGTACAAGCACAAAAACACACTCATCAAAATATTTAATTATCATTATTGAAAGAAAACTGTAACGGATTTAGATTACTGAAGGCACATTGTGAAGAGAATCCAAGTGCAGCTTTATTATAATCCACAGTGAAATCCAAACAATGACTTGACTTAGCTTGAAACAGACTTGACATGAACAGACTTGAACAGAAATGCAAACTCACCATACAGCAGGTTACAATGATCAATACACAACCAGAGACAAAGGTAACATGGACTACTTATAGCAAACAATGCAGGTCACACGACAAACCAACCAATGGGAAACAAGGCACCAGACTAGAACAACCAATGAGAACATGACACATTGAACAGAGGAACCAAACCAATAACAGGAATGCATGTGGGAAAGGGAAGCAAGATACTAACAGCATGAATCAAACTACAAAATAAAAGACATGAACACATGAACATAAACCAAAACCCCACATAAATATTGAGATTTTTTTTATTAATTCGATTTATTTTAAATCACACACCCCTAGTAGAAAGTTAAAAAAAAAAAAAATTAACATGTAAACAACACATCAAGGACATGTTGTTTGCGCATTGATTACACGTAGAATACATGTTGTTGATTAACTGTTTTAATTTTTAATGAGTAATTTAGCAATTAGCTTAAAGGTGCCATAGAATGCATTGGAACAATATTTTAAATTGTTCTCTGATATCTACAAAGAAGGTATATGGCATAGGAAAGGGCAAAAAATCTGCAGAAACGGTTTTACAAGTCCATTTACAACCATAGGATTTGTCCCTAGAATGAAATGCTCTGTTATTGCCTTATTTGGAAGGTTCCTGCATAATAATGAGGAGCTCTGCTCTGATTGGCTGTCTCAGTTTTTTGAATCTGCCGTTTTGAATCCGCGACATTTTTTTTTCTCTCACTACTGTGAACGCATGTGCTCTGTGTAATGTTATACTGCAGCGAAGTAGTATAACGTAAGAAGGACTTACCACACAAGTTGATGCTTTAGTGATGCTCAGGATCTGTAAATCATTGGCCATCATCAGCGCACTCATCTCTCCGTTTATGTGGTAAGTAAAATCTTATGCACAGTCTACCGCTAGCGTTAAGCCAACCATGTCCCTTCAGTGGTTTTACTGATGTACTGACGTTACTGATGATTGGGCTATGCAAATGTTGGGGGCGTAACTATTAACGATCGGGACTATTGCGTAATAGTCAGTGTTATGTTGGAATTGACCTATTTTTCAGTGGTCTTTTGCAAACACCAGATTTATATAAGGAGGAGGAAACGATGGTGTTTGAGACTCACAGTATGTCATGTCCATGTACTGAAGTGTTATTATTTAACTATGCCAAGGTAAATACAGTTTTTTGGCACCTTTAGCTTAATTAACATGCTGAAAACCCATCTCTTTTAACACTATTTGACTCAATACAAAAAAAAAAAAACTTTGTTCTCCTCTCTTTGTTGATCTTCCCTTTCTAGCCTGTACTCATCCAACAAGCCTGATATATGGTATTTTTGAGCACTTCCTATGTCGATCTGCCTCCTAGGATGAATCGCTTGTTGTATTCCCCGAATATAAGTCGCTTTGGATAAAAGCGTCTGCTAAATGAATAAATGTAAATGTATATGTTAAATTCACAGCCCTACTTTCCTCCCCAAACTTTCAGTGGAATCAGTGCGAAAATAAACATCTAAATTAATCAGTCATTTTAAAGATATTTTATTGAAATGATGAATCATTAAAAAGGGACTTACCGCCACCTACTGGCAGTTTTACTGTTATTATTGTATTTTTTTTTAATCTATGACAGGCATAAACCAGCGAAAGTACCAGCACAAAAACACACTCAGCAAAATATGCAATTATCATTATTGAAAGAAACCCAATAAATATAGAGATTTTTGTTAATATTGCAATTTTGTTAATATCGCAGAACCCTATTAGAAAGTAAAAAAAAATGCATTTATTTGAAATAGAAATCTTTTGTAACATTACAATTGTTTGTGCACACCAAAAGCCAAACAAATATTAACATCACATTAATTGCCCTAGATTACTCGTGGGATGCATTTTTTGTCAAATTATTGCATGATAGAAGAGTGTCTTGAGGCACATCAACAACAACATGTCAAATGTTTTAACTAGCCCAGAAGACACGCTTTCAGGCAATATGTAAAGCCAGAAAGCTCAAAATAAAATCTGAATAAATCTGATTTTGAATGAATCATTTGAGTCAATGATTCAATGATCCATTCCCTTGCTTTGTTTTCAAATGAATCAGCCATTTGAATTAATCTTTCAAACTGACAAATCATTAAGAAAGGAACTTGCTGCCACCTACTGGTGGTTTTAGTGTTATTTATTTATTTTTATCCATGACAGGCATAAACCAGCCAAGGTACCAGTACAAAAACACACTCAGCAAGATATGCAATTATAGTTATCGAAAGAAACCCAATACATATCAATATTTTTTTTTAATATCGCAAACACTGCATTGTTTCGTTCCCGAATGAAGACACGATTCAGGCGATATGGAAAGCCAGAAAGATCGCAATAAAATCTGAATAAATATGTTTTTGAATGATTCATTTGAATTAATGATTCTATGAGTCATGCCCTTGCTTCATTTCTAAATGAATCAGCCATTTGAATTAATCACTTAAAATTCTGAATCATTAAAAAAGGTACTTGCTGCCACCTACTGGTGGTTTTAGTGTTATTTGTTTATTTATTTATTTTTATCCATGACAGGTATAAACCAGCCAAGGTACCAGTACAAAAAACACTCAGCAAGATATGCAATTATAGTTATCGAAAGAAACCCAATACATATCAATATTTTTTGTTAATATCGCAAACACTGCATTGTTTCGTTCCCGAATGAAGACACGATTCAGGCGATATGGAAAGCCAGAAAGATAGAAATAAAATCTGAATAAATGTTTTTGAATGAATCATTTGAGTTAATGATTCAATGAGTCATTCCCTTGCTTCATTTCTAAATGAATCAGCCATTTGAAGTTATCACTCAAAATTATGCATCATCAAATAAGGTACTTGCTGCCACCTACTGGCAGTTTTAGTATTCTTTTTTCCAATGACAGGCATAAACCCGCATAAAAAATTTAACCTTGCTCTTTTGATTAGTCTTAAACACTTGCTTTTAATGTAAAACACACTAGTAATTGTCCCACAGGTGATGCATAATTAAATATACATATAATATAAATAACATTGATAAAAAAATAATAAATAAAAGCATCAACAACAGAAATAATAATAATAATACTGCTAGTACAACTTCAGGAGCTGTGTGTACAGTACGTGATGTGGTTTTATCTGGGAGATTTATGATACACGCATTGTTCCCAATAGTCTGTAAATGTAATTTAGAATATGTTAGATCTCCTCTGAACCACACAGATACTGTCTGATATGTTTTATTACTTCTTTGTGTGGGCAATTCAATCCTCACCCATTAGATATGAGGAAACATCGCTATTTTGAATTTGTAGGTGTGATTCGAGACAGAGCCTAAACAGTCAGCGACGGTGAAGAAATTCCTCACGGGTTAGAGTGGAAACAGTTGGGAATTGTGGGCTCGTGAGAGGCACAGTGGGGCCGCTTCATCTCTCGATGTCTGCGGGAGTCACTTTCAACATAGTCGGGAGTGTTTTAGTTTTTATCAATAAATGAAATTGTTTACTCTCAGAGTCACACATCAGAGTTTTCTCTCTCAGAATGGCGTCCCAGCTCCAGTGTAGCTCTCATTCAGAGTACAAGTGATCTGGGAGAGAGCATGAACCAGAAAAGCAAACATTAAAGAGCAAGGCCATCCAAAGTGAACTTTGAAAGCATCTGGTTGGGCATATTTTATGTGTGAGCAAGTAGAATATTTATCAGTGTGAATACTAGTTCATGTTGTTTGGCTGGTAGAGTTTGGTGCAAGCAAAATCAAGGTCATGGGTTTAAAACACGCTTATAAAATGTAAAGCTGCGGGAAAAAGTATGTAAACCTTTGGATTACCTGGGGTTTTGTATTCATTTGGAATAAAATTAGCTCTAACATCCATCTGGTGAAACTACTATTTAAGGTCAAAAGTTTACATACACCTTGTAGAATCTGCAAAATGTTAATTATTTGATCAAAATAAGAGGGATCATACAAAATGTTATTTTTTATTTAGTACTGACCTGAAGATATTTCACATTAAAGATGTATGTAGTCCACCAGTTTTTTTTTTTTTTTTTTTTTTTTTTTAGTGATTGTTCATGAGTCTCTTGTTTGTCCTGAACAGTTAAACTGCCCGCTTTTCTTCAGAAAAATTCTTCAGGCCCCACAAATTCTGTGGTGTTTCAGCATTTTTGCTTATTTGAACCCTTTCCAACAATGACTGTATTTGAGATCAGTCAATTAAAGTTTTTGAGATCTATCTTTTCACACTGAGGACAACTGAGGGACTAATATTCAATTGTTACAGAAGGTTCAAATGCTCGCTGATGCTTCAGAAGGAAAACGATGCATTAAAAGCCGGGGGTGTAAACTTTTGAACAGAAAAAAGATTTGCACATTTGCTCTTATTTTGCCTAAATATCATATTTTTTTCATTTAGTACTGGCCTTCAAAATCTACAGAAGATACTGACAAGCTTCCCAGAAGACAAAATAACTTAAATTTACCCTGATCTTTAAATTCAAAAAGTTTTGCATTTTGTATTGACCCTCTTATTTCGGTAAAATAATTAGGCTAACATTTTGCAGATTCTGCAAAATGTATGCAAACTTTTGACCTCAAATGAACATTTCAGACATTACCCCTGGTCTACACTGCACTAAACAAGGCCTAAGTTCATGGAAGGAGCCACTGGTGTCTAAAAAACATTTCTGCATGTCTGAAGTCAACAAAAAAGCACCTGGATGTTACACACAGCTACTGGCAAAACATTCGAAAGTTGAAACCAGTAGACTTGTTTGGAAAAACACACAAGGCTATGTGTGGAGAAAAGAAAGGCACAACACGGTATGGTGGAAGGGCCATCAAGGTTTGGGGCTGTTTTCCTGCCTCAAGAACTGGACAGCTTACTGACATCAACAAAAAAGTGAATTGTTCAGTATCAAGACATTCTGTAGGAAAAGAAAATCTGCCCTCCAAAGCTCAAGAGAGATTGAGCCAGGGCTGGTATTGATAAGTAAAACTATAAAACTATATAAAAAAAAAATGGTTTCTTAAATTGAAATGAAGCTGAAATAATAAAATAAAACAAAATAAATATTAAACTTTAAAATGTCAATCAATAAGTAAATAAAGTCATACTATTACTCAAATAAAAATAAATTGAAGCTAAATGCACTCATTTACATTTTTCCATGCCAACATATCCAACTTCATTTTTCATATTTTGCTAATAGCTTTCTAATTAATTTCTGATTAATTACCAATAGAGCAACATATTGGCTCTGTGTGCACAGTGATGATTTATTGAGTTACTGCAATTAAGAGCCGTCCTTTCTATCCTGTCACATCTGCTGGTGGTCTGATCTAAACATCTTGAGACATTGACAGCTCACAGTGTAATATTTTGGGGCTTTTGTGCTCTTCGTCCCAGACTGTGCAAAGGTGTAAAATGACTCATCAAAGCCGTCACACCTGTCTGTTTTTTTCTCCATCTACCTTTTTAGAGTCAAACTGCACACATACAGCCTCCCACAGACATTCCTGTGGACTGGTCCTCCAGGGAAGCGCACGATACAGGCAAAGTAAAGTTCACAGAAGCCCTAGAGGAGCCACCTGTAGGATGTTTTATGCTAATTCGAGCCATGTCGGACGAACGCTTTCTCCCTCTGCCCTCCCAAGGGAGATGGCAGACATCATCACTGCCTATCACGGTCGCTCTGAGAACTCTTTGCTTTGTGCTGCTGTTGGGCGACTTCTAACACAGCGTGAACCAAACCACAAACCAATTTCCATACAGCTTTTTTGGTATTGCCAGAAATAACTCTTACTGTCATAACTTTTGACAGACTGTCAGTCTATGCAGTAGGGATGTGCTGGTTACATCGCTTTGCCATTAGGTGGTGACAAGTAACTATGTTTAATTGAGTCATTCATTCAACCGATTTTAAAAAAAACATTGATTCATTTAGGAATCTTTATGAGGGAGTCGGTGGTTCATTCACCAATTCGTTTACATATCAGCGGCCATCTTTGTAGTATCCCCATGCAGTTATTTTCTGTAGCAGTAGTTCCCATCGTAGTTCTCTGTATGAGGAAAGACCAAATCTATAAAACTGTTTGTCAAGATTAAGTTTCAACAATTTCACGAGCAATAAAATCTGACAACAACTGTATCATACATTTAGCTTTTTCAGCCCCCCACTGCATAAGCACAACAACAAAAGACCTGCTGTGAGTGTGAGTTCTCTGCTGGAAAAAAAACCCAGCTAAAACCAGCCTAGGCTGGTTGGCTGGTCTTAGCTAGTTTAAGATGGAAGTAGCTGGTTTTAGCTGGTCTCTCAGCCTGCCCAGGCTGAGAAAGTGGCCAAAACCCCTCTAAAACCAGCCTGCTGACCAGCTATGACCAGCTAAAACCGGGCTGGTTCACCAGCTAAAACCAGCCAACCAGCCTAGGCTGGTTTTAGCTGGGGTTTTTTTCACCGGGGTTGCTGTCTGTATTGAATGTGAAGAAATTTTGCAGACCGTTTAGTGAATCAGAAAATACAGCGAAAGTGTATTCTGATTCCAAAATAAATGGCTCTGTATCAACTGGTTCTTTAGCGAATCAAAAACATACAGTGGAAGTGTAGTCCGTTTCCAAAACAAATGACTCTATAAACTGGTTCTTTAGTGAATCAAAACCATACAGCAAAAGTGTAGCCTGATTCCAAAACAAATGATTATATGAACTGGTTCTTTAGAACATAATTTTCATTTCTTTAATGGGGGGCCGGGTCGGTTTATAAAAGAAAATTCCATGGGCCGGACTGACTACTACTATTATTATTATTATTTTATTATGATTTTACCTGTATTTTTTATACCTTTTAATGCTAGAATAGTTTATTATTTTGTTATGCATTTCAAAAGATATACAGGTGCATCTCAAAGTAGAATGTCATGTAAAAGTTAATTTATTTCAGTAATTCAACTCAAATTGTGAAACTTGTGTATTAAATAAATTTAATGCACATACTGGTTCTTTTAATTTTGATGATTTGGCTCACATTTAACAAAAACCCACCAATTCGCTATCTCAACAAATTAGAATAGTCCTATTTCAAAACACTTTTCTGTGAACTATAGTGAGTAAAAAACAATACAGCGAAAGTGTAGTCTGATTCCAAATTAAATGACTCTTATAAACTGGTTATTTAGTGAATCAAAACAAACAGTGAAAGTGTAGCCTGATTCCAAAACAAATGACTATGAACTGGTTCTTTTAGTGAATCAGAAAATACAGCGAAAGTGTAGTCTGATTCCAAAACAAATGACCTTATAAACTGGTTCTTTTTAGTGAATCAAAAGCACACGATGAAACTGTAGTCCTATTTCAAAACAATATTTTCTGTGAACTATAGTGAGTGGAAAAAAAAAAAAAAAAGTACAGCGAAAGTGTAGTCTGATTCCAAATCAAATGACTCTTATAAAGTGGTTCTTTAGTGAATCAAAACAAACAGCGAAATTGTAGTCTGATACCAAATCAAATGACTAAGGCTGTGCAATTAATCGAAATTTGGTTTCATGCTCCTCCATAAAAGCCTAATTTTACATGAAAATCAGCAAAATCATGACTTTCATACAATGGGACGTGCTTGATTTATTAATGTTTCTTTAATGTTGTGTTTTTAATAACGCGTAAGAACTTGTGCTGTTCTGTGTATGCACTCAGAGATGGAGCAGAACACGGACATGTAAAGTTATCTTTTAACTTAAGGTGCGCGCCTAAACGGTCAAATACACACAAATATTTCAAAATGAGGCGCTTGGTGATTATTCATGTAAACCCTTGTCAGTTATGTCTTAAATAATAAACGGTTGAGAATGAAAACAGTACAAAAAAAAACAGTATATTGGATCTGTGTGGCACTTAAAGCTGTAACAAACAATATTCCTTCTGCTGTCTTTGTGCATAATATTAAAGAGAAAAATCACTCACTGTGCTTGAATGAAGGACTTTTGTAGTTTTAATAAGAAACAAAGCATGTTTATTAGTTACAATAATTGAATTTAATAAGAAGAAAATACAGCGAAAGTGCATTCTGAATCCAAAACAAATGACATTATAAACTGGTTCTTTTTTTTTTTTTTTAAGTGAATCAAAAACATACGACGAAACTGTTGTCCTATTTCAAAACAAATGACTACATTTTCACTGTCTTTATTTTTTAAGAGTCACTAAAGGAACCAGCTCATAAGAGTCATTTGTGTTGGATTCAGAATCTTTTGCTGTATTTTCTGATTCACTAAAGAACCAGTTCATAAGAGTCATTTGTTTTGAAATCAGACTACACTTGCACTGTATGTTTTTGATTCACGTGAATCAGAAAATACAGCGAAAGAGTATTCTGAATCCAAAACAAATGACTCTTATGAACTGGTTCTTTTTTGTGAATCAAAACCATACAGCTAGTGTAGTCTGAATTCAAAACAAATGATTGTCTATGAACTGGTTCTTTTAGGGAATCAAAAAATACAGCGAAAGTGTAGTCTGCTTTCAAAACGAATGACTCTTATAAAACGGTTCTTTTTAATGAATCAAAAACATATAGTGAAATGTAGTCTGATTGCAAAATGAATGACTTATGAACTAGTTATTTTTAGGGACAACGAATGACCAGGACCCCGACTTGAAGCAGGAGAGACGAAACTAAAAATAAAACAAAATATTAAAAAAACTACAACAGTCCACTTATGTTCTTTGGATTGTACAAACATCCCACTATTACAGAAGCAGGTGCAGCTGTGTTGGTATATAGATCTCAGCTGCATAAGCCATGATATTAACGTAACACATGTCTGTCTGGATCAGCGAGGCCTCCCGGCATCATAATCCCTTCATCTGCTTGGAGAACATACCTTCTCCCTAAAAACATAATTTCCGCCTGAGAGAAGACGCATATGAATTGATAACAGGATTCCGCACCTCAAACAAGCACTTTATCTCCTTCAGTGCAGAACTCCAGCATACGGGAGAACACGGGAACATTCATTATTTCAATGTCCAGCTTGCTAACGCCTTAGATCCTTATTAATAATACGGGTTAAGAGAGTGCTATATTTCAATTACCCTTCTCATCATGCACAGTCTGAGAGATGTAAACAGTGGGGCGCTGTGCAGATCTGTGAGATCTGTGCACATGAATAATAGAGAACCCAGAGCTGTATTTTCTGGAAGTAAATGAATAAATCAGTCACTTTTAATGTGGCAGCTTTGTATTTCTCATACTTTAAAATGCCTGAAGTTGCCCTTCATTTGACTGTGGTTTACTTTCTTTGCGGATAGAATATCATAGCTCAAACATCTGCTCATTGTTTGGTCATTATAATTTCAAGCTCTTTTGTTGTTCTTGCTTTCATTCATTTAGCATGTCTGGATGCGTCTGCAAGGTATTTCACCAGAGTGTCTCTTGCAGGTCAGTTTTTTGGTGTTCAATGCTATATATGGAATATACATATAATTTTAATTATGAAAAATTAAAACTTACTGGGAAAAATGGTTCAACTGGCAATTTCCAAATCATATTTTCTGACAATTATATAGGCTATAATTACTGGACATGAAACATGTCTACTCCATTTAAAATGATTGCTGTAATTCACAGATTGCTCTGTCTGTGATTGACAGGGCTAGTAAGAAAACGTGACAGCAGGGTTTATGTAATTGCCATTTCCACAAACGCATGTAAACACAATGATGAAGGTTTTATAAAAATTAACTACAAAACTGTCTTCATTTTTTAAGAGCAGGTCATACAGGTTTTCAATCTATATTTTTTTCAGTTGTAATGTAGCTTAAGATGTTAAAAAAAAGAGTGTGCTAAAGATACTGTTTCTCAAAAGAAAGAGTCGACTCAGAATCCTTAACGAGTCGCCCGCGAAATACGAACAGTCTGTCCTGCCCACTTCCGCTAGTTAGTGTGTTTACATAATGTCGAGAAGACACTGTGTTCTGCGCTGTGAAAGCAAGTTTGTTTTCATTGCCGAAAGAAGATGTGAAGAATCAGTGGTTAAAATTATTTTTTCCAACGATAGCACAGCAATACAATTAGAACCTTTTGTTGTGTCTCATTTTACCGAAGACTTCTTCTCCAATCTTGGCTTGTATCGTCTTTGGCTTCTAATCTTCGTTAATTGGACCAACAAGCTCCACCGAACCACAACCTGTAAGTACGATTGATACGCTATGTGTGCATTTTCAAGTGCTCAAAATATCTAGATTTTTGTGCTAATATGTAATGTATATTGTATTGTATATCTAGTGCAGCTTTAGGTTTCCAGATAAACCATTATATTACTGTCTTACTGAAACAGCTCTGATAATTCACGGCGAACATTTCGTTTAATAATAAAGAATGTAACTTAGACATATTTTAGTTTACAAACTGTGTTGTTTTATCAGTTAGTCATGTTAGCATAACGTATCCACCATTATTGTTTTGTTATATGTGTACAGTTTAGCAGCTAAACTTTAGCTGTGGGCACAATTCGCTTGCATAAGTGTTAAGCAAAATATTTTTATGTCATTTTAAGAACGGATTGGAGCATATATTATTGCTACTTAAAACTAGCCTAATCGCGTTTTGAGGGAGGTCCCCTGTTAAATGGGTCATTGGATGCAAAACTCACTCACTTTTACATGTTATTTGAACAATAATGTGTGTTGGCAATTTGTGTACACAAGGACCCTACAATGATAAAAATCCACCCAGTTGTATTTTTTTAATCTTTAAAATTAATATCCCTTTTTAAAATCAGGTCATTCTCAGCTTTTTGTCGGTGTGACGGCACGCAGACAGAGGCCGCTCCCACGATAGTTGATTGACATGAGCACCCCAACTTAGACCTACCCTCACCGAGCTGAAACAGTCTGACTCCGATCGCCATTTTGTGACTCAGGTGCAGGGGAAGACAAGAATGTCTCAGATTGAGCAATTGAGGTGTTCTGTTGTTGGATATAATAATGAACATACGGTAGGAGTTGTCATTTACTCGCAACATCTGAGCCGCTGAAGACGCAGAGGATTATCGTTACTTTCGTTTTTGAAAGTGCGAATCCTTCGTGATGCAGCTTCATCCACAGCAGAAGTGAGCATAAGGGTTTTTATGCATCTTTGCAAATGGCCATACTTAATAATGTGCTAGTTAGCAAGTTTCGCAGCTAAACGCGGCTAAAGTAAACATTACTGCTCATCATCCCACGGCAGAAAGTGGTGGGGCGAGCAGAGCTCATTAGCATTTAAAGGAACATGCTACAGAATAGCTCGCTCTAATAAGGGCTGATTTTTTTTTTGACAAGGTAAAAAGAGTGTTTTTTACACTACCATTGAGAAATTTTAACCAAAGTATGTTATAGACTTCTCATTAAGACCCTAAAGAATCATACCAACTTGTGGAAAATGGGTATCTGATGACCCCTTTAAAATTCACGTTCCGTGGTGTAAAATACACGCTTTTTGTCTGGGTTCCCCTGGTAACTTCAGGTTCCAGAGGCTAAATATAACATTACTGGGGTCCCTTCAACCCACGCATCAAAAACAACCACGGACTTGGCAACACCGATGATAGCGCTCGCTAACTTGCGCAAGTATTCTTCTTTGTGCCAATCACAACAGGCTTGACCAGCTGACCAATCAGAGCAGAGTAGGCTTATGAAAGGGAGGGGTTTGTGGACATTCCACTCAAAGCTGATTCGAACAAACAGTTCGAAATCATTGACAAATAAAATCAGTGAAGGATTATAACATGGTTCACACAGATTCCAGTGTGTGGTTCTTTTCGAACATTTCATTAAAAGAGCCAACTCAGAGTCATTTGTTCACTGGATCACTTAAAATAGATTAACGCGAATCGCGGAACTCCACCCAAATTAACTTCATAAAACCCACATTTTAGCTGCTATTGTACATTGCGAACGTATATAAATAGAATTTTACACATATTAGAATGATAAATCAAAAGAAGTCATTTTGAGAAGCCATTTGATCAGTTGATTCAGTCTTGAAAAGTGTCGCTTCTCCCAGCACATGGCGGAGCCGTAGTTTTCCCTGGAAAATGGGTTTCTACAGTCAGTAGCTGTATCTAAAATGCTCTTTGAGTAGGTAGGCTACTTTTTATAGGTAATTACTTTGCGAGTGTTTTCATGACGCGTCATCAATTGGCCATATTGGCGGAAATTCATGGAAACAATGTCACTGAAACGAATTAAACTTGCATATTTTACTGATTCAGAGTCATGTTTTGGGCTGTACTAATCGGTCAGACCAGGAAAAGCATTTGAAGTATAGACAACCAAAAGTGATAACAAATTAAGGAAAAGAGTGCAAACTGTCTGAGGAAAAAATGGCATTTGTGGTTGGCCAAAATAAACCAGGATTTCCAGTGCAAGAATCTTGACAACATTCGTGTTTGTTCTT
Source organism: Garra rufa (assembly GCF_049309525.1). Classification (NCBI taxonomy): domain Eukaryota; kingdom Metazoa; phylum Chordata; class Actinopteri; order Cypriniformes; family Cyprinidae; genus Garra; species Garra rufa. The sequence goes on from NC_133385.1 coordinate 12,686,706, forward strand.
ACAATTTCTGGTCAGATAGGTGAAATATTATGCTAATATCTTAATACTGCTTGTACTTATCTTTACCACCTATTAACTTTTGTTTGTCAAAATATTGCACCCTTTCCTGCTTACTAAGTCCTTCTCTGTATGATTTAGCAGCTTCCATATGTCTTTTCCATGGTTTAGACAGCATAAATTAGCAGAACAAACATTCAGTAGTACATTAACTGTGCAATCCATACTGTTGTTTACATCCAAGTATCTGCGATATGGCTGCACATTCTGGGGTAACTGACCAAATCATGACGTAAGTGTAAACCCTCTAATGAACCACAAGTCTCGCCCATAGGCTTACTTCAGCATTGAAGAATAAGCTGGATACTGTAAATTTATTCACACTGTGTTTACATTGTGTTTTTCGCCCACAATATAGTAGGTAAATATGCAAATTCGGCTGCAGCCGTTGTTTGTTTTCACCTGTAATGCGTTATTAGATGCTAGCATAGCGTGTAGCTCCAGGAGCTCACGGCTTGGTCTAGTACCCTTATGGCACTGACCGTAGAAAACTAATTAGCTGATGCATTTAATTCCGTCAGAGTCCATGGTGTAATCTATCACGCTTGGGGGAGACAAACAAAATACACTACTCATGCAAATTAAACTCGCAAGAGCTCTGGGCAAATCACTTTATTCTCTTATTCATTTATGTCTTTCCAGCGGCCTATCATGGAAATCTCTTCCTCACTTCGCCGCCCATAATAAGCACAGGGGAAGGTGCTGATTCAATGCTTTGCGATGAAGAATAGATCAGACACGCTTTGATATTCCCTCTGAAATATATCGACTTTTATGGCCCCCTCGGAGTGAATTCCGTGCCATCTGGTAAATGCAGTCGATGCATGTCGGCCAGTGTATTCTGTCGCCACGAAGGCAATAAATGCCCCGCTCAGAGTCATGTAATGTAATGTATGAAGTGCAGTTAGTCATCCTCCACTCTTGCGTGGCTCCGGTGTGAAGCTCATCCTGATTGGTGTAATAGGGTTAAATGCAATATGACAAAGATTACATACTTTTCAGTTTGCTTGTTTCTTTACAACAGTGAAAACTGCATTTGCATAATTGTCGCAGGCTGGGGAATAGCAGAGAAATTGGGATTGAATTATGTTAAGCTGTTTAAATCTTGATTTTTCTTTTTCTTTTAGTAACATATTCATACAAGCTGAATCCAAGCTGCTGCTTGTTTTTAAAGTATTTGTCTGATCCGTAGGTTTTCAAAAGAAGCCTCCTGGAGATGCACAGCATGTTGGAAGCCTTTCTAAAAGAGTTTTTGTTTGGTTAAACAGTTTGAATTAGAATATCAGATCCAAATGTTACATTGAGTTTAGCACGGTTAGGCACAACGCTAAAAAAGACAACAGTTTAATTTTCAGAACAAATAATTCTTATACTTATTAATATAGTTCATTAGCTTGAGGGTTTGTACTTACATGACAGTTTGGTCAGTTACCCGGATGCGTGGCTATATTGGAGATACTCCGATGTAAACGACAGCATGGATTGCACAGTTAATGTACTACTGAATGCATTGTTCTGCTAATTTATGCTGTCTAAACCATGGGAAAGATGTGTGGAAGCTGCTAAATCATATAGAGAAGGACTTAGTAAGCAGGAAAGGGCCCAATATTATGACAAATAAAGTTAATAGGTGGTAAAGATACGTGCAAGCAGTATTAATTACAATATTAGCATAATTTTTCACCTACCTGACCGAAAATGTTTGGCCAACCAGTCTGGCCAACCACAAACACCTTTTGTTCCTCAGACAGTTTTTTGCACTCTTCTACTTGATTTGTTATAATTTTTGTCAGTCTGTAGCATTCCAAATGTTTTCCCGGTCTGACCGATTAATACAGCCCAAAACATAACAATAACTGACCATTCTCAGCAGCAATAATCACCAAAATATTTGAGTTTAGTTCAGTTCAGTGGTATTGTTTACATTCAGTGCCGCAAATATGGCCGATTAATGACGTGTCATGAAACCACTCTATATACTAGATGAAACTTGATGACTTAATTTTATTAAGAACCTATGGGGAGTATATTGAAGGCTAAAATGCTAAAACAGAAGTTTTAATTCTGTTTTACAATTGCCATGCACACACTATTTAGAAAATTTTGTCTAAACTTAACCGTGTCTGTCATTTCTCCAAACAGGCTCAAAGCTCTTCTAAAAATATACAAGATCCCTGAACAAATGTTGACCTTTTGAGTATCATGATTCACGAAGCATGTTGTCACTCTGGGAACCCCATATTGACACTGATTTGAAATAGATAGATAGACATACAGACAGATTTCGAAGACCAATAAAGTGCATCCATCCATCATAAAAAGTATTCGCATGGCATCAGATGGTTAATAAATGCCTTCTGAAGTGAATCGATGTGTTTGTGTAAGAAAAATACATATTTAGAACTTTATAAACCATAATCTCTAGCTTCCACTAAATTGTTGTATGTGCGTTCACGAGAGAGTGGCGTTTCACTAGGACGCAGGAGTAAAATAAGCTCCGGTGAGAATATGCTAGTCTTGCGAGAACCAAGTTTTGTTAACAGCAAAGGAAAACCAGTCTTCTCTTGGCTTATATCGAAATCCTCCATTTTTCTTTACAAATCCTCGTTTTGTACTTCTAATTCATGACCGGTGTTTTGTTTGGCTCTCATCTATGCGCTTCTGCGTTTGTCACTTCCATGTTCGTCACTGTGTTCACCTTCGTCCTACTAGTGTTGTCACAATAGCAAAATTGAGTTTGATACGATACCTGACTAAAATATCTCGATACTACTACTGAACCGAAACAACAACAACAAAAACTGAACAACAGCAAAAGTAACGGGTCCTTGAAGGAGGGAATGGAGACGTTACGTCGAGTAATGTATTTGGGATCCCAAATACGTCACTCAACATAACGTCAGAGTGAACGAATGAGAGGGAATGTCTAGGTTACCTGTACCTGTATCTGTAACCTCCATTCTCTGAAAGGAGGGAATGGAGACAATACATTAAAAGTGTCGTATTTGGGATCCCAAATCGTAACGTCAGAGTGAACGAATGAGAGGGAACGTCTAGGTTACATCTGTAACCTCCGTTCCTTGAAGGAGGGAATGGAGACGTTACGTAAAAAGTGGCGTATTTGAGATCCCAAATACGTCACTTGATGTAACGTCAGAGTGAAAGAATGAGAGGGAACATCTAGGTTACTTCTGTAACCCCCGTTCCCTGATGGAGGGAACAGAGACGTTACATAAAAGTGACATATTTGGGATTCCAAATATGTCACTCGTAACGTCAGAGTGAAAGAATGAGAGTGAACATCTAGGTTACATCTGTAACCCCCATTCCCTGAGGAGGGAACAGAGACATTGTGTAAAAGTGACGTATTTGGGATACCAAATATGTCACTCAATGTAACATCGGAGTGAACGACTGAGAGGGAACGTCTAGGTTACATCTGTAACCCCCATTCCCCGAAGGAGGGAACAGAGACGTTACGCAAAAGTGACATATTTGGAATCCCAAATACGTCACTCAACGTAACGTCAGAGTGAATGAATGAGAGGGAATGTCTAGGTTACCTGTACCTGTATCTGTAACCTCCATTCTCCGAAAGGAGGGAATGGAGACAGTACATTAAAAGTGTCGTATTTGGGATCCCAAATCGTAACGTCAGAGTGAACGAATAAGAGGGAACGTCTAGGTTACATCTGTAACCTCCGTTCCTTGAAGGAGGGAATGGAGACGTTACGTAAAAAGTGGCGTATTTGAGATCCCAAATACGTCACTTGACGTAACGTCAGAGTGAACGAATGAGAGTGAACGTCTAGGTTACATCTGTAACCCCCATTCCCTGAGGAGGGAACAGAGACATTGTGTAAAAGTGACGTATTTGGGATACCCAATATGTCACTCAATGTAACATCGGAGTGAACGACTGAGAGGGAACGTCTAGGTTACATCTGTAACCCCCATTCCCCGAAGGAGGGAACAGAGATGTTACGCAAAAGTGACATATTTGGAATCCCAAATACGTCACTCAACGTAACGTCAGAGTGAATGAATGAGAGGGAACGTCTAGGTTACATGTGTAACCCCCATTCCCTGAAGGAGGGAACGGAGATGTTACATAAAAGTGGCGTATTTGGAATCCCAAATATGTCACTCGACGTAACGTCAGAGTGAACGACTGAGAGGGAACGTCTAGGTTACATCTGTAACCCTCGTTCCCTGAAGGAAGAAACAGAGACGTTATGTAAAAGTGGCATATTTGGAATCCCAAATACGTCACTCAACGTAACGTCAGAGTGAATGAATGAGAGGGAACGTCTAGGTTACATCTGTAACCCCCATTCCCTGAAGGAAGAAACAGAGACGTTATGTAAAAGTGGCATATTTGGGATCCCAAATACGTCACTCCAATAACGCCAGAGTGAACGAATGAGAGGGACCTGAATAATAGATGATCCAAATGGAGGTTACAGTTATTTGATCTATTATAACGTCAGAGTGAACGACTGAGAGGGAACGTCTAGGTTACATCTGTAACCCTCGTTCCCTGAAGGAAGAAACAGAGACGTTATGTAAAAGTGGCATATTTGGGATCCCAAATACGTCACTCCAATAACGCCAGAGTGAACGAATGAGAGGGACCTGAATAATAGATGATACAATCAGAGGTTACAGTTATTTGATTAATTATAAAAGCATATCATCCTGCTTTTATTGCATGCTAGTGCCACTGCACAGGACAATGGCGAGCAACCAAGCCTACAGGTATGTAGAGATCTATGTAACATTGGTAAGTTAGCTAAAAGGATAAAGCCAAGTCTTACTTCACGATATAGTCATTTTATTTTACAATAATAATTTATATCATTTTATAAGTCATTTTTGATATTTTATCTTTGTTATTAATAACAAGAACATAGATGCAAGTAACAAACTAAAGGACAAATACAATAAAACAAGGCACAAATGAAATAAACAGGCCCTTATAAATTCTGTTTTATTTCTTCCTTTTATTTTTTCATTTTAATTTTTCTGGATACCGTATTTTTTTCCCGTTTTAATTTTTCTAGATTCCATTTTAATGATTCCATTAAAAAAATATTAATCAAAATGTATGTCTAACTAAAAGTATGTCTAGTAAATCATGCAACATGCAAAGTTTAACAAAAAATTAAAATTTTAAGGCCCTATCAAATCTGTTTTATTATTTTTGTCAAATTCAGTTTTATTTTTCTGAAATTGGTGAATCTGTTTTCCATTAATTTTCTGGGTTACATTTGAATAGTTTCATTACATTTTAATCCTTAAAGCATGTATAATAAATTTATAAAGATTAATTAGATTTTCATAAAGAATTTGTTTATTATATTATTATTATTATTATTTTCAGAAATACTATGTATTGTGTGCATGTACAATTTTCTTGTAAATAAATTCTGGTAAATATTCCTTAAATATAGTTTAAACAGTATTTTTATTAGTAGTAGTAGCACTATCATTACAGTAAGTAATATTTCTGTCAAGTTAAACCAAACTTTTATTTTGACGGGTTGCTTTGAAGACGTCCATGTTTCTTTTTGTTTGATATGACAATGGTTTTTCTCAAAAGTAACTCTCACAGTCATAGAGATTATGTTTATATGTTCATGTATTCATATATTGAGGCAGCAGATGCAGAAAACACTTCAGTATGTGTGTAGTAAACAAAACCATCATTCATATAGAGATTCATATTTAAATAGGCATATTCCATGATATTCCACATTATACAGTAAATCTTATTTTTATGAATTGATCTTGTGATTCTGTCAGCATTTTCCACTTCGTGGTAATCATATAGGGCCCTGAATAAACTGTTTTACTCAGGAAATACAGCTTTGATCAAAATGCATTCTTAAAGTACCGGTAATAGTAAAATGCGGAATCGTACTGTTTTCACTGCCATTATAAAGCTTGGAAGAGCCAGGGCATTTTTTAATATAACTCCGACTGCATTCATCTGAAAGAAGAAAGTCATATACACCTAGGATGGCTTGAGGGTGAGTAAATCATGGGGTAATTTTAATTTTGGGGTGTTTTTTTCAGTATTAAATATAGCCCTTGTGACAACTAGTCACCCTTATACAGTAAGACCTGACTGCACTGAGACATGATTTTCAAATATATGGCTGGTGTCTGCTGTCACATGTATTCATATCTCAAGAGACTAACAAAATATATCTACCTCTATATCCGTTTACTTTGCAGACTGTTTATCTTGTGCACACAGTCATGTGTGTCAATGTTTACAGGCTAGATAGTGTCTGGAGTATGCAGTTAGAAATGTAAGTAGAACGAATAACTTATGCATACATAGGAATGATCTAACAAAGGTTATTTTTAATGTTGCTTAAATATTTGAGAGCATGCTGCATAAGTCTGTTGTTGCTTCCTTATACTGTATGTGTCATCATCAGCAGTGAACATATGGGAAAGGTTATGGTATGACCCCTGGCCCAGAGTTTTGAGCTGTGTGAATAAATAATGCAAATCCTTTGGGGAAAACAAAGGTGGAAGGAAGCTACATGGCAAAGTTCTGCTTGCTCACCTCCAAAATTCCACATATGGCGTCTCACCTAGAAATATGCTGAACTGGACAATGAATTAGTAAATAATGTGCTTGTTTTCTTGGGATGAATCAAACATATTGCAGCGCATGGAATCGTAACAGTTTTTGCAGCTGGGGACCGTCTTTTCAGCTGTGAAGACAGCTGTGGCCCGGACCAAAAAAAATCTAGAAAAGAGCAGCAAATAGCAAACAAGGCATCAGGGGAAATGATCAAAGTACACAAACAGCAGACTTTATACAATAATAATGATGGAGATACGATACGGGATTAGGCATGGAAAATACATTTATTTTATTTATTTACTTGTTTATTTAAAATAAAGATATGCGATTGGCATGGAAAATTTTTTTTATTTAAATAAAGATAATATACAGGATTGGTGTGAATTTAATGTGAATTAATTTGTTTGTTTGTTTATTGATATGACACAGGGTTAGGTATTTATTTTTTAGGTATTTATTCGTTATTCCTTTAGTTTGTTTATTGATGTGAAAAAGAATGAGGTATTCATTCATTTAGTTTGTTTGTTGATATGATGCGGGATTAGGTATTTATTTGTTTCTTTTTTATTCATTAATTCATTCATTTAAGTTGTTTATTGATATGACACATGATTGTGTGCTAATTTATTTATTCATTTATTTAGTTTGTTTGTTTGTTGATATGATGCAGGATTAGGTATTTATTTGTTTCTTTTTTATTCATTTATTCATTAATTTAAGTTGTTTATTGATATGACACAGGATTAAGTATTTATTTATTCATTCATTTAGTTTGTTCATTGATATGACATAGGATTAGGTATTTATTTATTAGTTCATTTATTCATTCATTCATTTAGTTTGTTTAATTGATATGGCACGGGATTAGGTATTTGTGTGTTTATTTTTTTGTTTGTTTACTTATATGACAGGCTTTGGTATTTGTTTGTTTATTCATTCATTCATTCATTTAATTTGTTTATAGATATGACACAGGATTAGGTATTTAATTGTTTGTTTTTTTAGTTTGTTTACTGATATGACACGGGATTAGGTATTTGTTTGTTTGTTTGTTTGTTCATTCATTCATTCATCCATTTAGTTTGTTGATAGGACATGGGATTAGGTATTTGTTTGTTTATTTATTTAGTTTGTTTATTAATATGACACAGGATTATGTATTTAATTGTTTGTTTTTTTAGTTTGTTTACTGATATGACACGGGATTAGGTATTTGTTTGTTTGTTTGTTCATTCATTCATTCATCCATTTAGTTTGTTGATAGGACATGGGATTAGGTATTTGTTTGTTTATTTATTTAGTTTGTTTATTGATATGACACAGGATTATGTATTATTTATTTATTCATTTAGTTTGTTTATTGATATGACTGAATTATGTTTATTTATTTGTTTGTTTATTTATTCATTTAGTTTGTTTATCGATATGACATGAGATTAGGTATTAATTTATTTATTCATTCATCCATTCATTTAGTTTGTTTATTTATATGACACAGGATTATGTATTTATTTAGTTTGTTTATTGGTATGACAGAATCATGTTTATTTATTTGTTTGTTTGTTTATTTATTCATTTAGTTTGTTTATTGATATGACGAGATTAGGTATTTATGTATTTATTTATTAGTTTATTTATTTATTCATTCATTCATTCATTTAGTTTGTTTATTGATATGACAAAGGATTAGGTATTTATTTGTTTATATATTTAGTCTGTTTATTGATATGGTATGGGATTAGGTATTTATTAATTCAAAATACATATTTAAATAAAGATAATATACAAAATTGCAATGAAAACTTTATTTTGTTAATATGACATGGGGTTATTTATTTTTTAATAGGAGATGGGTTTTTTGTTAATATGGCATTATATTATATATTATAGTGGGATTATTTATTTATTTAAGATATTAAACAGGATTATATAGGCATGAAAACCTAGCTAACAAATGTACAGTCGTGGATTACATAAATATTGGAAATTGGAAAAGTTGCTGCTTAAGTTTTTATAATAGCAATTTGCATATACTCCAGAATGTTATGAAGAGTGATCAGATGAATTGCATAGTCCTTCTTTGCAATGAAAATTAACTTAATCCCGAAAAAAAAACTTTCCACTGCATTTCATTGCTGTCATTAAAGGACCTGCTGAGATCATTTCAGTAATCGTCTTGTTAACTCAGGTGAGAATGTTGACGAGCACAAGGCTGGAGATCATTATGTCAGGCTGATTGGGTTAGAATGGCAGACTTGACATGTTAAAAGGAGGGTGATGCTTGAAATCATTGTTCTTCCATTGTTAACCATGGTGACCTGCAAAGAAACGCGTGCAGCCATCACTGCGTTGTGTAAAAATGGCTTCACAGGCAAGGATACTGTGGCTACTAAGATTGCACCTAAATCAACAATTTACAGGATCATCAAGAACTTCAAGGAAAGAGGTTCAATTCTTGTTAAGAAGGCTTCAGGGCGTCCAAGAAAGTCCAGCAAGCGCCAGGATCGTCTCCTAAAGAGGATTCAGCTGTGGGATCGGAGTGCCACCAGTGCAGAGCTTGCACAGGAATGGCAGCAGGCAGGTGTGAGCGCATCTGAACACACAGTGAGGTGAAGACTTTTGGAAGATGGCCTGGTGTCAAGAAAAACAGCAAAGAAGCCACTTCTCTCCAAAAAAAACATCAGGGACAGATTGATCTTCTGCAAAAAGTATGGCGAATGGACTGCTGAGGACTGGGGCAAAGTCATATTCTCGGATGAAGCCTCTTTCCGATTGTTTGGGGCATCTGGAAAAAGGCTTGTCCGGAGAAGAAAAGGTGAGCGCTACCATCAGTCCTGTGTCATGCCAACAGTAAAGCATCCTGAGACCATTCATGTGTGGGGTTGCTTCTCATCCAAGGGAGTGGGCTCACTCACAATTTTGCCCAAAAACACAGCCATGAATAAAGAATGGTACCAAAACACCCTCCAACAGCAACTTTTTCCAACAATCCAACAACAGTTTGGTGAAGAACAATGCATTTTCCAGCACGATGGAGCACCATGCCATAAGGCAAAAGTGATAACTAAGTGGCTCGGGGACCAAAACGTTGAAATTTGGGGGCCATGGCCTGGAAACTCCCCAGATCTTAACTTGTGGTCAATCCTCAAGAGGCGGGTGGACAAACAAAAGCCCACTAATTCTGACAAACTCCAAGAAGTGATTATGAAAGAATGGGTTGCTATCAGTCAGGATTTGGCCCAGAAGTTGATTGAGAGCATGCCCAGTCGAATTGCAGAGGTCCTGAACAAGAAGGGCCAACACTGCAAATACTGACTCTTTGCATAAATGTCATGTTATTGTCGATAAAAGCCTTTGAAACTTATGAAGTGCTTGTAAATATATTTCAGTACATCACAGAAACAACTGAAACAAAGATCTAAAAGCAGTTTAGCAGCGAACTTTGTGAAAACTAATATTTGTGTCATTCTCAAAACTTTTGGCCACGACTGTACATATGTAAACCCATCTTGCATTATTATTTGTTTATTTATTAAAACATAAAATGTATTTATTAAAATATTAAAATTGGAGTACATGAGTACATAAATAAACATTTTATTTCTAATCCTATATAGTATATTTATATAGATTTTATTTAGTGAAACAAAAAACAACCACGAAACAAACAACTGATACAGAATTACCATGAAAAACTTTAATATATTAAATAATAATAGTAATAATAATTATAATTTTTTTTTAATGTATTCTTATTTTAGTTTACTTTTTTTAATTTTATTTATTTTTTTTGTGTTCTGTTGTAAGACTGAACTTGTGAAAGAGACAAATTCACCCGTCATTTTGCCTTGACATTGAGTTCAATTGCCAATCTATCATGTCACTGGGGGAAACTTGTCTCCTGTCAGTCAAGACTGAAAGTGCCCCTCCCTCGTCACTCTTTTTGGCAGCCAGACAGACATCTCAATTCTCCAAAACGTGGATATAATTTGTGTATACAAATGTCAAAATGTCAATAGATGTAATCCTTTCAAGAGGTGCTGGGGTTTGTTCATTGACGTTTTGGCTGCTTTCCTTAATCCAATACCAGCTGAGTGTTTTTCACAAGCTGCTGTGAGGAAAGAGGGAGGGCTCTGCTCTGTGGAGATGGCTTTTCTGATGGGATTTCTCAACCCTTGTGGAATTGACAGTGTTATAGTGTGGATATCATATCAAGTGGACGCTGACATTTAGCCGTTTCCTATGAAAACCTTAGACGGTTCATAAACTAGTATCAATTCATTGAGACGGAACACTTGATTACCTCATGAACATTTCTGAATGCCAGTCTTGAAAATGGAAACGATCACAGGTTACTTTATGACATTTTTTTTCTATATTAAATTATGATTCGCTCCAAACACTTCACAACCATACATTAACCGTGTGTCAGTTCATTCACCAAGCATCAAATGTGAATAAAAATGGGCTTTGACTTGTAATTTTATAAGAATCAGCAGCATAAATGGTTTAGACTGAAATCTGACTCACACAGTTAGACTTGTATAGAATTTAATGTGTATGATTTAAACTAAAGACTTACTGTCTCCTAAAAAACTCACACTTTTAAATCGATTAATCATGATTAATCACATCTAAAATAAAAGTTTGTTTAAATCCAAATATATATTAGATATATTTCTTAAATATGTGTGTAAATATAAATATATGCAGTACATACATATAATATGTAAACATAAACTTATATTTTGGTGCGATTAATTGCGATTATTCGATTTGACAGCGCCATTTTTAATGCTTTTATTTCGCAGAAAAAATTATATTGTATATTTAGTATATATTATTTGCTATCTATATATCACATTAGGTTTTAAAATATAAAACATACAAAAATAATACACTCTATTATAAAAATAAACTATATTATTGAAATTTGTGGAGTCAGTAAGGTTATTACTTTTTTATTATGACTTTTAGTTATTTATTATTAAAAATCATTACTTGTATTCAGCAATGATGCATTAAATTGACCAGAATTATTTCAGACAGATTACATTAAAGGATAAAATGCATTGATTGAACTGAATAACATGTTTTTAAAACAATTCTGTATCCGTATGCATTATAAAAAGCAAGATGTCAATTATGTATTATATGATGTATTATGTATGCAGTATAATGCATTATGTATTATAGAAAGAGGTGTGCTTACATTTCAAAACAACTAACAAAGTAAATTAGAAGAGAAAGTGTGTGGTTCTGGCACACTGCTAGGTTGCTGTGGGTGGTTGCCGGAGCACTGCCATGCGGTTGCTAAGATGTTTGGATGGTTGCATACTGGCCCAAGTCAAAAAAGTCCACCCCCAAGTAGCTTTGATGTTTTGACTTAAATTCCTCATTCACCCGTGAACCAAGCATTACTGCTTGCAATGTGTTTGCTTGCAGGGAAAACTGGTGCACACAAGACAGCAAAACACTGTTGTGAACATTTACCTTTAATTACAAGTCATGATTTGCGGTTAATTTCGGACTTAACCAAAAATACGACTCTGAATGCAGGGAGGGAGACATTTGCCAATGAGTCTGAATTGACTCGCATTCAAACAAACCTCTAACCTACGAGTGAGTTTGAGTTTAGTGAGTCATTTTGATTGACTAAATAAAAAAAGCACAGTTCATAAGAGTAGTTTGTTTGCGAACCAGACAACAAAACTATGTAGTGAACATCTGTAATTGCAAATAATAATTCACTGTTCATTTTGGACATTATCTCAATCGATTCACAGTCCAGGGAGGGAGTCAGTTGCCAACTTGTTTATGTCTTCGAATCATTAAATATCATTCAGACAAGCCCTAACTTATAAATGAGTTTAGTGAATCATTTTGATTGACTTAATCAAAAGACCCGGTTCATAAGAGTCATTTGTTTGTGAACTGGCGCACACAAGACAATAAAACTTTGACTGACTCTCATTCATACAAACCACTAACCTATGAGCAAGTTTGAGTTTAGTGAATCATTTTGACTGACTCAATAAAAAGTTCATAAGAGTAATTTGTTCACAAACCAGACAACAAAACTATGTTGTGAACATTTGTGATTACAAATAGTGATTTACTGTTAATTTTGAACATAACCTCAGTCCACTGAGGGAGTCAGTTGCAAAGTCAGTAATGACTTTGAACCGCTGAATATCATTCAGACAAGCCCTAACTATCGAGCCAGTTTAGTGAATCATTTTGATTGACTCTATGAAAACACCCGGTTCATATAAGGGTCATTTGTCCACAAACCAAACATTACAGCTTGTGCTGTGTTTGCTTGCAGGGAACATTGGCGCACACGAGACAACAAGACACTTCTGTGAACACTCATCTTCAATTGCAAGTAATGATTTACAGTTTATTTTGGACTAAACCGGAAATATGACTCGGAATGTAAAAGGGAGAAATTTGTTAACTTAGTAATGAGTCTGAATGACTGACTCTCATTCAAACAAACTGCTAACCTATGAGAGTTTGAGTTTAGTGAATCATTTTGATTGACTAAATAATAAAAAAAAAAAAAAAAAGAGTAATGTGTTCGCAAACCAGACAACAAAACCATGTTGTGAGCATCTGTAATTACACAATTTTGAACATAACCGAGTCCAGTGGAGGGAGGGAGTCAGTTGCCAACTCATTAACGACTTTAAAACATTAAATATCATTCAGACAAGCTCTAACTTTCAAGCAAGTTTAGTAAATCATTTTGACTGAATCAATAAAAGACCTGATTCATAAGAATCATTTGTTTGCAAACCAATCATTTGGCCCACACAAGACAAACTCTATTGTGAAAATGTATTTATTTATTTTTTATTTTTTGGAAAAAGGAAAGGTTCCTGAGTCGGGACTCGATCACGGGACGCCCAGAGCGCAATGGCACTGACTGTATGTCGGCGTGCTGCCTACAACACCATCGGCGCGGACAAAACTTATTTTTAATTACAAATAATATTCTACAGTTCATTTTGGACACAACCGAAAAAATGACTCTGAATCCAGGGAGGGAGTCATTTGGCAACTTAGAAACCAGTTTGAATGATTGACTCTCATTTAAACAAACCACTAACCACACTTTAGGTCCCCACCGTGACACAAGTCCTCACCAGTCTGTGTGTATTCAGGTTTAGGTCCACACCAGGATATAATTTGTGATGGGGATACTGTACTGCCAAAAAGCACCGTCCTTCGGATGAGACGTTAAACCGAGGTCCTGACTCTCTGTGGTCATTAAAAATCCCAGGATGTCTTTCGAAAAGAGTAGAGGTGTGACCTCGGCATCCTGGCCAAATTTGCCCATTGGCCTCTGACCATCATGGCCTCTGAATCATCCCCATATTCTGATTGGCTTCATTACTCTGTCTCCTCTCCACCAGTAAGCTGGTGTGTGGTGGGCGTTCTGGCGCACTATGGCTGCCGTCGCATCATCCAGGTGGATGCTGCACGCTGGTGGTGGATGAGGAGATACCCCTGACACTGTAAAGCGCTTTGAGTGTCTAGAAAAGCGCTATATAAATGTAACAAATTATTATTATTATTATTATAAAAACAAGTACACACACACACACACACACATGTTGGGTTTACATGTTTTATGGGGACATTCCATAGGCGTAATGGTTTTTATACTGTACAAACCGTACTTTCTATCGCCCTACACCTACCCTACACCTAAACCTAGCCCTCACAGGAGATTGTGCATACTTTTACTTCATCAAAAAAACTCATTGTGCATGATTTATAAGCCTGTTTCCCCAAGGGGAGCTGAGAAATGTCCCCACAAGGTCAAAATCTACTGGTATTCCTATCCTTGTGGGGACATTTGGTCCCCACAACGTGATGAATACCAGGTACACACACACACACACACACACACACACACACACACAAACAAACAAACAAACACACACACACACCCGCTACTTACCTCATTCATCCTCCGCATCGTTCCTCCCTGCCGTTGCCGCTGTCAGAGGCGCGGGTGCACACACAATCCTGATATCACATGGACCTTCTCCCGTTTCAGCATTCTCCCCTGTCCATATCCATTTCCCAGTCATTGCATACACATACACTGCACTTGTCTCTGTGATGTTTGTGTTGGTGGGCGTAGTAAGCCTTCCAGCGGGAAACAGCGTGCCAAACTTTACGAACGAGCGGCGGCCGATTATGACATCACGGGCTTGGTCGCGCCGGCGCAGCGTAACCGGAAGCTGGCGAAACCATTGTGTATTTTGAATAGGTGTTTCTGTGTTTATGTAAGTGTGCAAATTATGTGTTAAAAGTATTATGTGTTAATGGATTGTGTTTATTATTATTACATATAAAAAGCGGAAATAGATTATTATTAAATAAGTATAACAACGGTACAGTGTATGTTAAATGTTATACTTACCTTTGAAATGTATGGTCCAGAAAGGGACGGGGTTTGGCCTATATAAGCCCAGGCCAAACGCAAAGACATCACTTGCAAAAATAGCCAAAAGAGTTTCAGATCATAGTTGCGTTCCATTCAACCGTAAGTGGACTGCGAAGTGGACTTCACAGGGAATTCCGCCATCTTAAGTGAGATTCCAAACCGAAGGGAGCGAACATGTTCAGTTCGAAGGGCACTGCGAACGGCATAGGGAATAAGGGAACATCGGTACTTCACTTCACAGGAAGTGGACAGGGAAAATCACCCAACTGTCAGTGTCATTGCGCACCGCGTCACCAGTTAGAAGTAATGATGGAGCAGAGCCGTTGAAATGTTTTAAAGGCTCTGAAATGGAGCGGTTGCAATAAATGTTGTTATTATTATACAAATTAGAGTGTTTATGAAAGGTTATGACGATTCATGTAACATTTGCATATTGTATTGTATGAATGAAAGTAAAACCAGCGAGGTGAGTCTGTCTTGTTTTATTTAAGGTGCGTTCCGATCGACAGGGTCCCTACGCAGTGTTCACTGCTCCCTACTCCCTTAGCATGGTATATCCGTTGAAGTGGACTTCGCTGACAATAATCACTCATTTGGAATGCCCTGGAACGTCAACGGCAGGGTCACGCATTTTATGATATAACATAAATAAATATTGTAATTTATTTTACTTTCAAATTTAAATACATATAAAATACATATAAACTTATGTATATAATAAATATAGTCAAAATGTATATGTTTAGACCGTTAATAGATTGTAGTGGTCTTACCTCACGCAGCCTATATTTAAAGGTTGTATCAGCGATTTCTAGCCTAAAACATAAAGTGTCAATTTCAGCTGACCTTTCTTCACGATCCGCTCGCTGCCTGCCCCATAAATTGTCTGTGAAAAAACCGCGTCTCTCTGGTCAGCCTAGGGTCCGAGATATGCCAAAAAAACAATCGGCACTACCAACCTTTCCACACATAAACAAACAGTGAGGTCAGCTGAAATTGACACTTTATGTTTCAGGCTAGAAATCGCTGATACAACCTTTAAGTATCTTGTGGTAATGTTAAATAAAACAAAATAAAACATGATAGAGCCTCACCTTGCCGGTTTTACTTTCATTCATACAATACAATATGCAAATGTAACATGAATCGCCATAACCATTCATAAACACTCTAATTTGTAAAATAATAACAACATTTATTGCAACCACTCCATTGCAGAGCCTTTAAAAAACTTCAACGGCTCTGCTCCATCGTTAGTTCTAATTGGTGACGCGGTGCGCAATGACAGTTGG
>NC_133385.1:12703622-12725294 GCF_049309525.1 Garra rufa
AAGAAGTGCGATACTGAGGATTGTACTGCAGTGATCAATCTTTGTTATATATTTAGTTTATTTGTGCTATTTTTCTGAATATGAACTAAAATGTACTTTTAACATACTATCTCTGTATTAAAACATGTATTTAGTTACTACTTGTAGTACACTTGAATTCACTAAAGTATGAAATATGGATTCAAGTGAATTACATGTGGTAGAGATAGTATTTTAAAATATAGCAATAAATAAATAAAGGTAAAGAAATGTGATGATTACATTGCAGTGTCAAATTATACTTACTTTACAGTAAATATAATAACAATTTTGGTTTTAATGTGACAACGTAACATTACATGAATGCATTTTGTAAATGGCCGCCAGCTTTGCATGTGAATATCTGTCTTCAGTGCTCAAACAAAGCCTCTTTTACTATTATTTAAGTATTCCATCTAGTAAATTAAAGTGACAATTTCTTTTTTTTTCATCATGTCTCCATGATCATTTGTCTTGAGGCCCCAGAAGTCACAAAAAGTGCAAGACGCTCCTCAGAGCCACGCACAGAAGTTCTTCCTCTAATTTAATTATAGCGTATACTCGCTGATATTCAGATCATAGGCGCGCTGGCAAATGTAACTGACATTTGCACTCCACTAGAGGTCTGTTGCTATGTCAGGTTTCACCGGAGAGCAGATGGCCGCAGATGGTTCGTGGAAGCTCTCTCGTGCCCTCGAATTTCCTCTTGATCTGCTCGGCTCCAGGATGGAATCGAGCATCACATAAACCGGATTAAACAAATACGCGTGTGTCTGTGTCGCCGGAAATTGTTAATCTAAAATCAAGAGTGATTCTGGATGCTGTCGTCTTACAATCACAGCATGTCGGGGAGTTATAGAGCTATATTTCACAGATGTGTCCATAAATTTGTAAAAAATCTCGTATATCTTTTGTAATACCTCATACCTGGCTCTCTCTGTTCATTTCTTGGCCCAGTTTTCCCCAAACATTCACACATCTGTGCTCACAAATTGCTTCTGTTACTGCCATTATTCCAAGTAGCGGACTACATTGAAGCGGGATATGAAGTGGAACCGAAAATTTACGACCATGTGACATTCTCAAAGTGAACGCTTTGGGGAATTTGTCACAGTGTACGGAGGCAATAGACTATTTACTGTAGAAGTCATTAAACATGCTCAAAGCTCTGGTTTTGCCTCATAAAAAGGACATTTATGAAAAGCGCTTTGTATTTCCCAGTCGCCTAATTACTAAGTATTATTAACTGGATTCATAAGTTGACACTAAGTTGTCTGGAGAGCTTCAAAGGAGCCATAAAAAGGCAGACGTCCTGCTGGTGTGTCATTAAAGAGGTTTGACTAAAATTGCATTCATTGTTCACGGTTAACCCTCTGCTGCTTGTTGCCTCTGGGTAACAAAGCTATTTTCTTTACTTTGTGAGCATGTGATGCATATAAACAGTTGGCAATAAATTGGTTAAAAATGACGAAATTCATTAAAAGATATAGAACAGCTTTTTACCCAGTCGTTGAAAGTATGATTTGTATTTGTTAGTGGGTACACTTCATTTTAAAACAGTTACTATTATAGAAATGGTTTGTATGTTATGAGGAATTGCTTAAATGTGTTTGTTGTTTGGAGACAACAGCAAAAGTGGATTTTATATGAATGCAGTTGATAAAATGCAGCCATTATTGCGGCAGTTATTGCAGTCTATTTACAATCCATTCATAAATATTTAGATTTTTAGTATTTATTTAGCATTTAAATAAAATGTTAATTAGGGTTGATTTATTTATAAATATAAATAAGTTTTCATATATATATATATATATATATATATATATATATATATATATATATAGCTATAAATAAATAATTAAATAAAATAAAGGGTAAAGAAGTGTGTTACTGAGGATTGCGTTGCAGTGATCAATCTTTTTTTTTTTTTTTTTTTACATTTACTTTATTTTACAGTGTTTGCTTCCAGGTAAAATACATAAAATAATCCCAATGTTTTTCTTTTTTTTTTTAAATAATAATATTATTATTATTGTTATTATTATTATTTTAATTGACAAATATTGACAAAGATCTATGTATAAACATTTTAATACAGTTAAACTGTTTAATTACATACAATGAAATGCATAAAATGATCCCAAATATTTTATTATTAATAATAATAATAATAATAATAATAATAATAATAATATTTAAATGGATAATATTACATTTAAATAAAAATATATATATATATTTTTAAAATATATATTAAAATAATAACAATAATGTGTGTGTGTGTGTGTGTGTGTGTGTGTGTGAATATATATATATATATATATATATATATATATATATATATATATATATATATATATATATATATATTCACACACACACACACACACACACACACACACACACATAATAATAACAATTATTATTATTATTATTATTATTATTATTATGAAAAATGATATTTGATAATATTACATTTAATTAAGATCTATGTATAAAAACATATTTTATTTTATTTTATTTTATTTTATTTTATTTTATTTTATTTATTTTATGTTGTACAGCATTGCATAAAATGAGCCCAAATATTTTTTTTCAAAATAATAATAACAGGTTATTATTATTATTTAAATTGATATTACATTTAAATAAAAGTGTATATTACAAGATGTATGCTTATTTCATTTCATTTTAGTTTGTTTAGTTTAATTTAGTTTATTTTGTACTGCATTTTTTTCCAGACAAAATTTTATTTTATTTTTTATGATGTTTTTTTTTTTTTTTTTTATCATAGTACTTATTTTATTGAACTTTCTTTATTTTATTTTATTTTCTGCACTGCATTGCTTCCAGGCAAAATGCATAAAATGATCCCAAATATCATTTTCATAATAATAATAATAATAATAATAATAATAATAATAATAAGAAGAAGAAGAAGAAGAAGAAGAAGAAGAAGAAGAAGAAGAAGAAGAATTATAAAAAAAATATTATTATTATTTAAATTGATAGTATTACATTTGATAACAATAAAACTGTATAATACGTATAATATGTACAAGATCTATGTATAAAAATGTGAATATATTTTATTTTATTTTTTGTTGTACAGTGTTGCTTCCAGGCAAAGTACATAAAATAATCCCAAATATTATTTTTCAAAATAATAATAATAAAAAAAATATGTTATTATTATTATTTAAATTGATAATATTACATTTAAATAAAAGTGTATATTATGCACAAGATGTATGCTTCTTTTATTTTGTACAGCATTGCTTTCCAGGCAAAATTTTATTTTATTCTTTATGATGTTGCTTTTTATCATAGTACTTATTTTACTTAATTTTATATTTATTTTCATTTTTTTTATACGCAGTTGCGTTCCAGCCAATGTACATAAAATGACCGCAAATATAATTTTTTTCTAAATTATTATTATGTTAATTATCGGCTTCTTTCCATGTTTTGTCAGAGTTCTTGGCCAGAATTAAGTTTTAGTGTGGACCAGATTTCATTCAATTTTTAAGTTTTTTTAGACGGCAGACTACAGTGGATGAAAAGTTTTAAGTAATCTTAAGGAAACTAAGAAAAAAGTTCTTTTGCATGTGGATGTGAAACTCTGATGCAATATGAATATGAATAATGTGTCTCTGTAGTGTGTGTTGGCAATAGCGGGCACCGCACACGGTGGAGCGAGGCGTGGTGACGCTCTCAATCGGCCATTTACATCCATTCATCCCTCGTTCATCACTCTGTTTGTCTGTCGAATGTTTGCTGACGGATCAGAGCCGTGGATCCATTCCAGCGCTTTTCCACATGATTAGATGGAACTAATTATTCTCACATCTCACGCTCAGTCTGGAATAAACTAATTACCCGTCCCTTAATGAAGGGAGAAAGCATTCCTGCTAGAATTCCTGCAAACGCCTTTCAGATCCGCTCCCATCTACAAATATTTAGCTGCAAGTTAATTGGATGTCCAGGAGACAAAAAAACCTTGCAATGACAGAAAACAAAGCAAAAAGCATACATGTTAAATGAATGTGGTGTTAGACATTAGTTTTACCTTAGGGATCAACACATTGCTGTTAATTGCTCGCTTGATTAATAGATCTGATTAAACGAGAGCAGTGATTAACGTATGTGACCAGGAGAGAGGAAGCTCATGTAATTATAACACAAATCATTAATGTAAATATGAAAACAGGATTATGTGCACGGATGGACCGACCCACAGCAGATATTTATATGCTTTTAATTATAAACAAACTATGACCTGATGTATTAATCAGTTGCTATATATTGTTCACCGTATTCTGTTAGAAAAAGACATTTTTACATATGCCGAAAAAATATATTTAAATTAATATTGAATTTAAATAAATGCTTATACATGCAGCTAAATAGTTAATAATTACAATAATAATAATAAAAACATTTATAATTACATTTTATTTCAAATCTGTTACACATGTATTTAAGATAATATTAATTCTAATGAATATTTTATATTTAAATTGATGAATATAAAATTTAAATAAATGTTTATACATATATGTAAATAATAATAATAATAAGCATTTATATTTATTACACTATTTAAAATTTATGTTACACATGTATTTATTACAATGATATTTATTAGAAATAATATTTTATTGGAATGGTTTTATGTAAATAAATGTTTATAAATATACAAGTATATAGTTACAATAATAATAACATTTTATAAAAAAATATTATTATTAATAAGATATTAATTCTAATATTTAATATTTAATTTAATTGTTCAAACATATCCATGTATATAGTTTATACAATAATTATAATAATAATAATAATAATCATGTATACGTATTTAAAATGTGTTATGTATTTAATAAAGCAATGATAAAAAAATATTTATAAATATGCATGTATTTAGTTACTATAATAATAATAAAAGCATTATATAATTATATTACATACATATATGTATTTAAGATAACATTAACTCTGATATTTTATATTTAATTTGATAAATATTACATTTAAATAAATGTTTATACATATACATGTATATAGTTAATATAATAATAATAATAATAATCATAATTATTATACTATATACGATATGTTAAATACACATTTAATATAATAATAAACAATAATAAATAAATGTTTATATGCATGCATATAGTTACTATAATAATAATAAAAATAAGAAGAATGTATAATTATTACACTATTTAAAAATTGTTACATACACATACGTTTAATATAATAATATTAATTCTAATAAATATTTCATATTTAAATGGAAAAAAATATTCAATGTAAATTATTGTTTATAAATATGTAATATTGTAATAAATATATAACATTTATTTTATTTTATGTTGTACAGCGTTGCATCCAGAAAAAATACATAAAATGATCCCAAATATATTTTTTCATTATAATAAAAATAAATTAAAATTTATAATATTACATTTAAATAAAAATTTATATTATGTACAAAATCTATGTGTAAAAACAGATTTTATTTGATTTTATGTTGTGCAGCGTTGCATAAAATGATCCCAAATATTATTTTTCAAAATAATAATAACAGGTTATTATTATTATTATTATTATTATTATTATTATTATTATTATTATTATTTAAATTGATATTACATTTAACCCTCTGGGCCTCTTCGGTCATTTTTGACCGAAAAATTTTATGTTTTGAATTTTTAAAAATCGTAGCTTCATCAGAATGAGATGACACTTGGTGACTTTTGTTGCATTAGCTATGTGAGTACAAAAAAAAATCAGTGACATGATTCGGATATGTTAAAGGGTCAAAAAAAAAATAGTCACACTTGGCTCCTTCGCGGTCAAAAATGACCGACATAGGAAATGAATGGGAAATACGAAAAAATGTGATAATTCAGATAATCTTTTGGTAATACAAGCTACAAATGAGCAACTGTGCTGAAAAGAAGTGTTCAGCAAGCAAGGACTGACACTCTAAAATAACAAAAGTACAGAACTGACACACACACGCACACACACGCGCGCACATACACACACAGACACACACAGAGACACACAGAAATAAGCAGAAAAATGCAAAACCTGATATTTATCCAATCAAAAAAATATCTAAACCTTGCCAAAATTTATCTGTAGAATGTCTGAATATATTTCTAAATGCAAAGCCTAATAAAATGAAGAAACAATAAAAAGAAAAAAAAAACAATAGGAATCCCAAAGCCCCTGTATATATGTATATAGGGAGATACAGGAGTTTACATGGCATTATACAAGTTTTTATTTTTTATGCCACTAGATGGTGCAATTTTCACTTTAAAAAAATGGATTTTAAATGCTTTTACTCTATTTTAATGTGAAATGTTGTATTTATTGAAAAATAATAAATACATAATTAATTAAAAAATATAATATAAAATATAAATCTACTGGGAAAAAATTGCTCATTAAAACTGTATATATATTGCATAGATTCATAAAAAATGCTCAAAATTCTAAATAATAATTACAAAATATTATTGAACAAAAATATATTTAATTGATTTTCCTGAAGAAAAAAAGGCTTCGGTCACTTTTGACCGCGAGGGAGCCAAGTGTGACCCCTTAATGAGGAGGCCCAGAGGGTTATATAAAAGTGTATATTATGCACAAGATGTATGCTTATTTTATTTTGTTTTGTATGGCATTGCTTTACCAGACAAAAGTTTATTTAATTTTTTATGATGTATGATGTTGATGATTTTATTTAATTTACTTTATTTTATTTTATTTATCCAGACAAAATTTTATTTTTTTATGTTACTTATTTAATTGAATTTACTTTATTTTATTTTATTTTTTGTACTGCATTGCATCCAGGCAAAATGCATAAAATCCTAAATATCATTTGCATAATAATAATAATAATAATAATAATAATAATAATAATAATAATAATAATGATGATGATGATTATGATTATATGTACAAGATCTATGCATAAAAATGTGAATATATTTATTTTATGTTGTACAGTGTTGCTTCCAGGCAAAATATGTCAAATGACCCCAAATATTATTTTTCAAAATAATAATAATAAAAATAATAGGTTATTATTATTATTAATATTATTTAAATTCATAATAGTACATTTAAATAAAAGTCTATATTACACACAAGATGTATGCTTATTTTATTTTGTACGGCCTTGCTAAATATTACATTTAAATAAATGTTTATAAATATAAATGTATGTAGTCAATATAATAATAAAAATATTAATAATAATAATAATAATAATAATAATAATAATAAAAGCATTTATAATCACACTTTATTTGAAATGTGTTCCATACGTATTTAAGATGACATTAATTCTAAATAATATTTTTTATTAAAAATTGATATTACATTTAAATAAATGTTTATATACTTATAACAATAATAAACATTAATAATTATTACACTTTATTTTTATTTTTTTGTGAAACACATATGTATTTAATATAATAGTATTAATTCTTATTATACATTATATAAAATGTTCAATGCTTACATATATAGGCCTAGCTAGTGTAGTAAAATTGTTATATTAAATCTACTTTATTATTTGATAAATTTATATAATACACCTGTTTTATATATTTAATTTGGATAAATGCTTCAATTAAAATCTATTTATTGATATAAACAAAATTAACATTTTATTTTAAATTGAATATATCAATTAAACACAGTATAAATAAGGACAAGCCCAGTCCTCCTCGTGGTCAGTCCATTCCTGGCAATGAGAGCGAATCAGACCTGTCCAGCCTTTAGATCAGCCATCAGAGATCTGGGCCAGTTCTGTCAGGCTCACAAGGGTATGCTGGTGATTTGGTCATAGGCTGTAGGGGCCAAATGTTGCTCATTTTGCCTGGACATATGTGTCCTTCTTTAATCTGCACACATGCATAACCATGACCCACAGACCCAGGTTTTCTAAGCACTTCTGTTAGCTATTCGCTCCCTGGAGCGTTTTTAAACCACCTTTAGCAAATACAAACAGACATCTTCCATGAGAGGTATCGAGGGACATCCATTTTCCTCTTTTTTATGCAGCTATTCAGCATAAAATTGCGCTCAGGACACAACAGGGAGATGAAAGGGAAGATGCAGTGCAGAAGTTCACAGACGAGGCTAATACCGAGCAGAAGAGAGACAGAAACTCGAGGGAAGTGTTCGGAAAAACAATAACATGCAAAGAACGCGCTGCAAATTTTAATCCAAACAAAAACGTGCGGTTAATTGCCACCGAGTGAATTGTGCAGCTCTGTGTGAATGCGCCTGTTGTCTTCGTAAAGATGGCTCGGCTCTCTGCCGCAGTTCGACATTGTTAATGAAATGCAAAGATTTGAATGCGCAAATGTGTCAGTTCTCTGCTAGAATCAATAAACCTCTGAGCTGAACAACAACCCGGGGAATAGCGATTAGCTAAGTAAGAAATTGTCCAAAACATCTTTTTTTTTTTTTTCGTATAAAGCTGAATTTACTTACCCGCGTGATGTTCCCAAACCTGTATGACCTTCTTTCTTCTGTGGAACACAAAAACATTTATTTGAAGAATATTCAAGAATTAAACATAAACATTTGTATTCAAACGAAATCTTAAGTAAACAACCTTTAAACTTACTTAAAATACATATATAATAGCATTGAGGCAATACTAGTTCCTATAAAGTATCAAAACCAAGTAATCATCTGGTTTTATTGAACAAAACTGTTAAAATACATAATGCAGCCTATTATAAACAAGGACGCTAAGGTATATTACGCATTATAACAAATGACTGCAGAGGGCGCCAACGGCCTGACGATTGTTTTCCAGTTTAAAACGCGATTTAATCCTAGTTTAATATTGACTAAACATTTAAGTCAAATGTCCACTTAATCTTTACTATTTGTCCATTTCTTTACGACAGAAATGCTACAGCTACTGTATTTTCTTGAAAATGTGGATATCAAAACGTGTAAACTCAGAGTGAGGGTTTAAACTTTTATTTTGAAATCGCACGAACAGTTAGCAGTGAGAAAGATATTGTTTCCTACTGTGTTTGCGTAGATTTATAAATGATTTACCTTACAAAACTGATGAAATGGCGCACGTTGCGTTCCCAGATGAACGTAATAATAAACAAACTCACAACAATTAAGATGCAGAAATGGAGTTTGAGCCGCTCCACATATTCGTGTGAAGCAGCTTTTGCTTTGAACGGAGCCGTTCTGAGACACACGTACGTAACCTATAGGCATGTAAAGCACATATATTATTATATTATTGAATTCATAGCATTATGTTTTAATATGACTTTTTTTAGTTTAATATATCATGCAGCTTGGAAAACAATCTAATTATGTGTTTCACGGATCCACGTCCATGGAATGAGCCACTTCCGGTATTTTGCCGGTTACTCACAAGGGCAAAATGCTATGGAGGATTTATTTTTATTTTTTTTAATTGAGTACTTGTATTGAATCTAGGAAAAGAGTGTTTTCTCAACACATCATCAATAGGCCATATTGGCGGCTCTGAATGTAAACAATGCCACTAAACTGAATTAAACTAGAATATTTTGCTGATTATTGCTGCTAAAAATAGTCAGTTATTGTCATGTTTTGGGCTAAACTAAACAGTCAGACTGGGAAAACATTTAGAGTACTATAGACTGCCAAAATTTATGTCAAATAAAGGAAAAGAGTGGGAAAAACTGTCTGAGGAACAAAAGGCATTTGTAGTTGGCCAGACTGAACCAGGATTTCCAGGGCAAGAATCTTGACAACATTCGTGTTTGTGCTTATCATTTCCGGTCAGGTAGGTGAAATATTAGACTAATATCTTAATTAATACTGCTCGTATGTATCTTACCCACCTATTAACTTCAGTTTGTCAAAATATTGCGCCCCTTCCTGCTTACTAAGTCCTTCTCTATATGATTTAGCAGCTTCCACATGGATTTTTCCGTGGTTTAGACAGCATAAATTCACGGAACAACGTCAGAGTATCGCCAGTATAGCCGTGCATCTGGGTAACTGACCAAATCGTGACATAAGTGCAAACCCTCTATTGTCCCTGTTGGAAAAAACAGCATATGCTGGTTAGGTAGGTTTTGAAGCATGGATGCTGGTTTAAGCTGGTCCTGACCAGTTTAGGACCAGAACATGACCAGCTAAGGACCAGCTCAAACCAGCATCCATGCTTCAAAACCTACCTAGCCAGCGTTCCAAGAGCAAACCTCTGTGAACTGGCCTTCTGCTCCGTAATTAGTCTTAAACGGACAGCCACAGGCCATCAGGAAATGAACAGTGTGAAGCGGGAAACAAGAAACAGTGGCCTCAAGAAGAACGCAAAATACAGGCCCTAAGCCGTATCCAAATATTTCCTTTTTCTAATAAAATTCTAATAAAGAATCTTAAATCTGCTGGAAAGACACAGTGAAAACTCCAATCTCCTTTAGACATCGATCTAAACAGATGTTGCGTCTCTCCTCTTAAATATTGCAATTATATTCATTAAAACAGTCAGGCACAAGTAAAACGAGTGGATCTTCGTCTCGCAGGTATTTGTCTCTGAGCACAGCACTGGAAAATAGCACTGCTGTGCTCATCGACGAACACAATGAGGCAGCCAGTGAAATTTATTCATACTGCAACATGCACTACTTCCAGCTGCTTTAGATGAGCTAGGAGGAAACATTTCATGCGTCTTTTCTCAATTCACTCATTTTTAATACTGTCTAAAAACTGTAAACAACTAGTGGAGCCAATCACACACTAAATAGTGCCTATCAATGAAAAACCGTTCGTGCAAAACAAGATGATGTTTTGAGACATTTTGAAGCACTTAAACATACACAAATATGTTTTTCAAAAGCTGAAATCTGTAATGTAAGTGTTAGAAATATTGTGTTATTATTAGAAATAATTTAGCTTAAAACTTGACACGATACAGCTTGGTGAAAGAAAACCAAGAAGACGATAGAGAAAAGACAATGATAGTTTATTTGTAACCTTATCTTGTGTATGAACTACAAACTCTGATTTCTATAATCGATCTCCATCTTTTTTTTTTAAAGGTCATGAAATAATGTTTACATGAAAATCAATTCAGTCGTCTTTTACAGCATATCTCGCTCTCTTTTTTTAAATCTTTTAGAACAGGTTGGCACATGTAAAATTAAAATTTAAAAAGTTTTTGTTTTGTTTTTTTCCTTTTTTTGTTTTTATTTTCAAAATGTATTTTTATAGAAATCTACCACTAGAACAGCATTCCCTCTCAGAGACAAAAAGAAAGAAGTTACGTGAAACGGAGAGAAAAGCATCTCGTTCACTCCTAAACTGAAAACCCAAAACACAGATATGTTTGCATGAAGGACTCAACAAACATACAGAAAGGAAAAATCACAATAAGTCAAAAAAAAGAACCAAAATTGATCATATTATAAAAAACGACAAAGACCTTTTTCAAAAAATTATGACAATTTAAGACAATGATTCAAATCCTTAAAATAAATAAAACGCAACTGAAAACCCAATGACTTGGTTTACTTTTGTGCTAAACTCCATTGACGATAAGAAATTTTTTAGCTTCATGTTTGGATTGACATCAATTTCAGTGACAAACTAAATCCAGAAAGACAAGGAAATGAATTAAGATTCGAAAGAGCAGCATATTCAGATGAAGAACAGTCTTTTTTTTTGCACGCTTTGATATCTTGATTAGAAAATGTACCAGATGGCCTTTGCTTCTTAGTGGGCAGGAGGTACGCTCAAAAACTTTTCGTAATGATGTGAAATAGCAAAGCTGACAAGCATAATTGCATTAGATCTTTAAAAATCAGAGTGCATCTGGTGTGTGATCAAAATATGATACGCAAAAGTTCACCAAATGCCGCATGGTATCAGTCGGCATCTGTATTAAGACCAGAAACGCACAAGAAAAATCCCCTTGTCAGTCCCCTGTGCGCTTTGCATGAATTATGAACGGCCAAAACGAAACGCTACGAATCTGAAAAAAAATGTCACAGGTTTATTGGTTTAATTCAGATTACCTATAGACCTCTAGATTGCTTTATAGATTAAATGATGCACTTCAAATGAGTCCACTTTGGCTCTCGCTCTCCCATTTGACTCTGAATACATTTCAAGTGTCAAGCCAATGTCTGTCAGCTACTCCCTGCTCCCTCCAACCCCGTCCAAGGTCATTGGTTTCTATAGTGACCGTCTCAGGCCATTCTGATTTCATAAATTAATTCATAATGTCAAGTCATTCCCCCTGCAGCCAAAGGCTACTGCGTGTGTAAAGCCAAAGATGGATGTATCATCCACGGTCTGTACCGAAAATAAACTAAAGTGACTGAATAAGATTTAAAAGTTTAAAAAGAATTGCATAACTGCCTAAAAAGATTGACAGCACAGAATGATGGAAGATAGAATATGAAAGAATTCAAGAAAAAAGAACTAGCGAGAGGTGGAAAAAAACACAATTGGTTCACAGAATCTCTAAAGACACACCTGTGGCATCTTTGGAAGCCTTAGATCTGAGCCGCACTGACTTTGCCCACTTATTTAGGGTCCTGTGTCTGGCTTTAGACCATTTCAGAATGAATTCATTCAACTGTATCCATGGTGAGCAAATGGATTGAAATGGAAATGGTGCTACGTCAGTACCAGCTCTATGCTTTTGCCACATTTCCACCAGTCACAATCTTCAGCCCCCTGCCCATATAGAATTTGGCATAGAATGAGTGTGCTGCATCTGTGTATGGGTATTGGGAAACTTTTGTAGGGTATCAAGGATGAACTGCCACAGGAACCCACAATGGCATGTTCTATAAGAAAGAAAATGGAGAAAACTGTTTTAAAACTTGAGATGCCTCAACATGTATTTAAGAGCATCCCCAAATGCAACATTAATCCATAAATCTGGTCCAAGCACATAAATTATTTGAAATTGCCCTGCATGCATCAAGTAGACATGTGCTCCTGACATTTGGCCTGGTTTTAAATGGGGACACGTTTCCAGGGCTCCTTGTTCTAAGTTTTAGGGTGGGGAAGCCAGGTATACATCTGCATGTAATTTGTAGCAGCTGTCCTTGTTAAAAAATGAGCTGTTTTACGCTTGTCTTCCAGCCTGTCCAGTTGAAAATTGCCCAACACCTCTAAAACCAGTCAACAGATGGACCTGATCAGACTGGGAGACCAACAATGACCAGTAACCTGGCCTAATATGGTTTATAAAGCCTCTTTTTTTTTTTTTTAGCAAGGAGAACTAAATAATGTGATGTTGTCAAATATCACTAATTGAGGGGAGTCAAGAAATTAATAATTTAGAACTAACATGACCAAAATCATCAACATTAAATGTGAATCTTGAGATTTTAGAAAGATGAGAAGTTTCAGATTCATCTGCAAATGACTTGGGTTCTCACATACAGAGCAATAGATTTAAACAGAGTTTAAAAGCATATTAGTAAACCAACAACCCTTAAAATAACATTAAAAAACATGGAGAAATAATTGCTGGAAAAATAATTGCAGATTACATCTTTTTTGATTAAACCACAATAGTTATTTTCCTTAAATAAATAACTTCTGTTATGTAAAGACACTTTTGAAACTCTTGACGTACACTCGACTCTCAATGTCCTTTTTTCTACCTGTCAACATCCTTCTCATTCGTCTTGCATTGGTCTACTGTGTCTTTGTTTTCGACAATCTTCAAAATTGATATGTCACTTACTGTTCCTTA
This sequence comes from Garra rufa, assembly GCF_049309525.1. Classification (NCBI taxonomy): domain Eukaryota; kingdom Metazoa; phylum Chordata; class Actinopteri; order Cypriniformes; family Cyprinidae; genus Garra; species Garra rufa. The sequence goes on from NC_133385.1 coordinate 12,717,430, forward strand.
AGAGTTTTAGAAGTCTTTTTTTTCTTCGTTTAATCCCCATTATGAAAAGCAGTTCAGATCTGGGTTTCTTGTACATTGTCTTTTGAGCTGGCCCGAATTAGCAAAGGTTCGTGGGCAGAGCTGTGTATAGAATTGATGGTGGAGGCATGGTTGTACGCAGTCTTGTAGGCGTTGTAATGATTCAGGTGCTCATGCTCCAGTGGCGGAAGGGCGAGGTGGCCCTCCATGGTAGGTCCACCTGTTACACAATCCTCATCCACGTTGATGATCTCGATGGTTCGCGTCGGTGCGTGGTGGTTCTGCTGGTGATGCTGTTTGCGCATTTTATAAAATATGATCAGCATGACGGCCGCCATCAGGGTGATGGCAACAAAGCAACCAATGATGATCTTCGTGGTCTTCATGACCTCATCCAAGGTGTTGAGGGAGCCGTCAATCAGGGCGGTGACAGGGATGGTGTAGGTCTTGTCGGTGGCCTTGGTGGACAGTGGTGTCCGTGCTGTTGTGGTAGTAGTGGTGAAGGAAGGTGGTAAGGTCTCCCAAATTCCAGAAGAAGGAGTTGGGCCACTCTTCTGCTGTACCGTTGGGTGGCCCTCATCATGTGCCGCTTCTGTGGTCTCGACGGTAACTGTAGTGAAGTAACTGAAGCTGCTGTTCTCTGTCGAAGACACGTTGAGCGTAGCCGAGGCTGTTGTGTTGCCTGCGGAGTTGCTCACCATACAAGTGTACGTTCCCGTGTCCTGCATTGTGACATTGGTAAAGTTTAACGTCCCATCGTTAAGCACGGAAATGCGTATCTTGTATGCTCCGTGTGTCATTATGGACCCATTTGGCGTGATCCAGCTGACTGAGGTCAAAGAATTCGCTCGACATTTAAGTTCTGCTGCCATGCCCTCAGTCACGTTCAGGTCTGCTGGTGGCTCCACGATCACCGGTGCATAACAATGGAAATAGTTCTGGTCAAGTTCGCCGATATAGCGCCCTTTGTGGCTGGTAGGTGATGCACAGCGGGCACAGCAACTGGTATTGGCCGGCACCATTTCCTTTAGCCACCAACTGAGCCAGAGGATGTCACAGTTGCAGTTCCAGGGGTTGTGGTGCAAGTGTACTCTCTCCAAGTGGTGTAGTGGGGTGAAGAGGTCATGGGGCAGGAGGGTAAGGTTATTATGGGCCAAATTAAGCTCCACAAGGGACTGAAGATCATCAAAGGCATTTCTCTCAATCGTCTGGATCTGCGCATGCATCATCCACAGTTTCTGTAAGTGGACGAGGCCTTTGAAAGACCCTGGCCTAATTATAGACAACTGGTTTCCTGACATCTCCAACTCATCCAAACGGACAAGAGGAATGAGGTTGGGGATCTCCTTCAAGTTGCACATGCCCAGGTTCAGGTACCGCAGGTTGCTGAGGCCTTCGAAGGCACCTTCTGAAATATACGAGAGCCTTTTCAGCTCGCCCAAGTCCAGCCTTCGCAGCGATGGTACGCGGTTGAAGGCATACGAGGGTATACTCTCGATAGGGTTATTCCTCAACCAAAGCTCTTTAAGTTTGGACAGGTACTCGAAAGCCCCATTGGGGATTGTGGTTAGACGATTATCGAAGAGCTCCAGAGTGTTGAGGTTAGCCAGCCCATTGAAAGCTCCGATTTCAATGTTGCGGATGTGGTTCTTGCTGAGCTGCAGGATCTCCAGGTGCCTTAGATGCTTGAAGCTGTCAACTTTGATCACCTGGATGAGGTTCTCCTGAAGGTTCAGATACCTTGTGTTGGTGGAAATACCATCGGGTACATCTCGAAGGCCACGTCGCGTACAGATGACCTTGCTGAACTGGTTGCTACAAGAGCAGACGGAGGGGCAGGTCTGCGCTCGCACCAGGCCAGCCACCACTAGAAGCTGCAGGGCCAGCGACAGCACAAATAATGGGTCGGACAGGGCCCGGTTCCACCTAGGACCTCTCATCGTCTGCTGCATCAGGGAGGAGGTCATCTTGTTTATCATTCATAATTCGCTGACACGTTCTCCACTCTTTGGGAAGGGTTTATTAGGCCGAACTGCAAAGAAAGAGAGAAAGAACAATGTAAGGTTTGGAATACCACTGTGGACCACACTAACACAAATTGACGCTAAAATGGATAGACACTATATATAATACACACTAAAATGGCATTCATTCATTTTGAGTCTCTGTTGCTTATTTGCACATGCTCTTTAGTGTCTGATTCACTAAACAAATTATGCAAATTAGGTAATGCCACAAATACTGCAATAAAAGCTGCAATGCAATCAATTTCCATGGTGTCATTTCCCACCAAAAGGGCAGAAACGGTTTAATGAATTCTAAAATTAGCAACGCAATCTTGAGAACATTCAAAGGTACATAGGAACTGCGTCACTATAGGTGATCTAGCACTGAAAACAATCTCTGTCTAGCCACTCAAGTCCCTCTGGCCTAGTGAAAGTGAAGCACAGACAAAACATTTCTCACACACGCACGCACCGTAGGTGACCTTGGAAGAGTGTTTCATATCCATTTCATTTTTTTGAGTGTGTGTGGTGTCTGTGAGTTCATGTCTTTGCACGCACAGCACTCTCAATCTAAGTCACATAAAGCTGCACCTCAATATTGGGTCTGCTTTCTCTGTTTCCTCCTCTCTTCAGTGAGGGAGATATGAACTGCCTTGTCTGCCCGTGTCACTTTATTTATTCTTGCAGAGGAGGCATAAATAAAAGCATGGCTTCCCACCTACCAATCCTTCAATCAACCCTATGTATCAAGAGCGTTCGGCTCTCAGAGATACTTAGTGGCACGTGTGTGACCAGACTGAGAAAGAAACCTGGGACAGGAAGTGTGTGGATGCAGGCACATGCTAGTTTTAGCTTTAGCAGGTTTAGCAAGAATTTACGTATGTAAATATGCATTTACATCTTACCCAAAAGAAGGGGGTTTATCCTTGTATTCAAGGGTCCACATAGATTCATTAGTTCTTGCATTCCTTGAGAATCAAAACCATGACCTTAGCATTGCTAGCAGTATGCTAGTTTAAAATCAAAGTTTCTCATGTATTGAGCCCTTGTTGCACTCTGTCTTTACATTTATAACATGAATACATGAAGGAGTCTTATCTAAACGCCCCCTACAGAAGTCTAGTCGAATGAATATGACCTTAAGGCTTACTAATTATATAATGCTTCCTTAAAAATGACAAGTCATTTAGATGACCCACCATCTAATCGATTGTGAAAATTTGCTGCAAATAAACACAGTACATTTTCTCTGCTCACAAAGCTGCTCACAGTCTGGTTTTCAGGATGTTAAGGAGAGCTGTTGAACATGGATGTTCTTCCCTGTGGGCATTACAACACCATGTTGAAAGCACTGCAAAACTGTTTGTACCACTTTTCACTCTCTGGCTTGCCTTTCCTCTAACTCTCGGCAGGGTGCTAGGCTTAACCTAATAGTGACTGCCATAACAATCAATTCTTTCATCGCAAATCTACTTGAATTGCTGCCCTGAAGTCTTCTAGACTGCTGGTGTGGATCACACACAAAACATATACTCAGCCGTTTTATCACTAAATGTTTTAAAGGAGAACGACTCGCAGTAGTTAAACGATATGCCCATTTTTACTTCATTTAATTGAATTTCATGCAGGGATAATTGTAATATGTATCTTGCGTGCAAATGATCAATTACAAGGAAAGATAAAGCTTTAACTTCACAAATCTTTTCGAAAAACTGAAAATCCCTGCCGGTTTCAAGTGCGGGGTCCGGTTTATCTTCCCTGATTTGATTTTACACTAATAAAATTGCATAACACAATCTAGGTTGCTCCAAGTCGAGAGAGAGAAGGAGAGAGGAGCAAACAAAAAAGCACTCCACAGAAATCCTGCTGCCTCTCAAACAATGAGCCTGGCAAAATTGGATTTCGTGTGGGAAGGGAATTAGATGAAAAAATGATAAACAAAAAATAAGATTATGAAATGAATACATTTTTAAACTTCTGCCCCAGTAAGAGATGATGAAGCAGGCGGTAAACGCTTCAGCAGGGAGGGAGGTAAAGCAGAGGATCAAGCGGCGGAGGCCTTGGAAGGCGTGAGGTGTAACGAGGTGAATTAATTTTTTCAAATAACATGAAAGTGAATGCCATTGCTGCTGACAACAATGCGGCTGTGTGCTTCTCGGCACAGTGCAAGCTCGAAAAGCTTCTGTGCTTTCCGTCACACGGCAGGGTGAGCAGGGTGAGGTGAGAACAATTATGGCAATCATGCAGTTCTGCACAAGAGAATCAAATGTCAAGAGCTGTATTGGATTAATATGGTGTTCACCTTTGAGGAGAGGAGGAGGTAAGGGAAGATAAAGGAGAAAGGATAAGAATGAGGTGGAACGGGAAGAGAAGAGAAGGAAGGGTAAAGGAAAGAAAAGGAGGAAGGAGAGAGGAAAATGAAGCAGAAGAGGAGTAGTAAGAAAGAAAATGGGGAGCAAAGAGAGGAAAATGAAGCAGAAAGTAGGAAGCAAGAGAAAAAGTAAAGGAAAAGGGGAGGAGTGAGAAATTAAAGTATCTAGAAAGAGGGAAGGGAAAGGAAAGAAAAGGAGGACAGACAGTTAGAAGAAAGAGGGAACGTAGGAGGAAGGAGAGAGGAAAATCAAGCAGAAGAGGGGTAAGGGAAGTAGGAAGGAAGATGAAAAAAGAAAAGGAGAAGGAAGGAGAGAGAAAACGAAGCAGACGAGAAGAGGAGTAAGGAAAGTAGGAAAGATAAGGAAAATGAAAGAAGAAAAGGAGGAGGAAGGAGTAAGGAGAGGAAAATGAAGCAGAAGAGAAGAGGAGTAAGGAATGTAGGAAAGAAAAGAGCGAGGAAGGAAAGTGGGAAGGAAGAGGAAAGGGAAAAAAAAGATGGAGAGAGGAAAATGCAGAAGAGAAAGGAGTAAGGAAAGTGGGAAGGCGAGAGAAAAAGTAAATAAAAGAAAGAAGGAGGCAGGAAAGTAGGGAAGGAAAAGTAAAGGAGGAGGAGTAAGGAAAGTAGGAAGGAGGAGCAAAAGTAAAAGAGGAGGAGTAAGGAAAGAAGGAAGAGGAAAAGGAAAGAAAGGAAGGAAGAGAAAAAGAAAAGGAGGACGGAAGTGGTAAAGAAAAAGAGAAGGAGTAAGGAAAGTTGGAAGGCGGAGGAAAAGGAAAGAAAAGAAAAGAAGGAAGGAAAGTAGGAAGGAAGAGGAAAAAGAAAAGGAGGAAGGAAAGTAGGAAGGAAGTGGAAAAGAAAAGGAGGAGGAGTAAGGCAAGTAGGAAAGAAGAGTAAAAGGAAAGAAAAGAAGGAGTAAGGAAAGTGGGAAGGAAGAGGAAATGGATAGAAAATGAGGAAGGAAAGTAGGAAGGAAGATGAAAAGTAAAGAAAAATGAGGAAATGAAAGTAGGAAGGAAGAGGAAAAGGAAAGAAAAGGAGAGGAAAATGAAGCAGAGGAGTAATGAAAATAGGAAGGAAAAGTAAGCAGAAGAGATAAGGAGTAAGGGAAGTATGAAGGAAAAAATAAGAAAAGGAAGGAAGGAGGAAGAGGAAAGAAACACAATAGAAGGCTTCCACATGTGCACTGCAACGTCATTTGGCAACATACATGCAGATGACAGCCGGGCCACAGATGCCAGCGATGCTGACAGAAGCGGGTAATGCTGAGCAGCGAGTAATGCTGTCATTTAACAAACATGTCATCTCAAAACTGCGCTATTCAAAAACCTAAGGTATTAAAAAAATAAAAGATCTCCTTTCGATTTTTCAACACAGTCAAAGAGAGAGGCCCTGAGCCAGGTTTCATTTATCTGCAGGCCTGCTAGAGCACAATTCATAGGTATGCTGGATAGCATCAATAAACCATGATAGTTCAGCCATTGGTTTACAAGACTGGGAATTGCTTCATATAAAAGAAAGCAGGATGGGAAGTTCTCCACAGGGTCATCCATCTACAGCCGGATGAGCAGCTTATGAACTGTAGAATCAACCAAGTTACCTGCAGCAATAGTGGTAACCTTCAAATGTTACGATATGTCAGACCAGGAATACCATACAAGCCAGAGTACTCTTGCTAATATTACATTTCACAACATTACTGGTTGCTTTGTCTATTTTTTGCTTTGTCTATTTCCAAACAAAGACACAACGAATAGTTGTTCAATAATGAATCAGTGTTTTTAAATGAATTGGACAAGTAAATGCTTCAGTGACTCACTCATAGTGTTTCATTCCTCAATGAATCAACGTTTTGAACAAATTGGATGCGTGAATGCCTCAGTGACCTGAGCAAATCAATGTTTTGAACTAAACTAAAGGAGAATAATTTAATAACTCACTCATAAAGATGCCTTTTTTGAACGAATAGTATGAGTGAATGTGTCAATGAGGCTCACTCATAAAGAGCCATTTGCTTAATTGTATCAATGTTTTACTCATAAAGATCAGTGTTTTTAAATAAATTGGATGAGTAAATGAGTAAAAAATCAATCTTTTGAACTAAATAATTGAGAATGATTCAATACATTTTTGAATGAATAGTATGAGTGAATGTTTCAGTGACTAACTCACAAAGAGTTATTTGCTTTACTCCATCAATGTTTTAAACAAACTGGCTGAGAGTGATTCAAAGACTCACTAATAAAGAGTCACTTGTTTAGTTTCTGAATGGATCAGTGTCATGAAATAATTAGTTGAGCAATGACTCACCCATAAAGAGTCATTTGCATCATTCTTGTATTAATCAGTGTTTTTAAATGATGAATAAATAAATGCTTTAAAGACTCAGACTAAGAATCAATGTTTTGAACAAATTGGATGAATGAATGCTTAGTGCCTCAGAGTCATTTACTTAATTCCTCAGCAAATCAATGTTTGAACTAAATGATTGAGAATGATTCAATAAGAGTTTATGAGTGCAATTGATGAGTTTTTGAATGAATAGTCTGAGTGTTTTAGTGACTCACTCATAAAGAGTCATTTGCTTCATTCCATCAATGTTTTGAACAAACTGGCTGAGATTGATTCAAAGGGTCCGTTCTTCGTACCTCGCTTACTACATCCAAGATCAAATGACACATCCAAGATCAAATCATGGCGCTAACTATGAGCTCGCTATTCCGGTTCTCCGAACGCACCTGTTGTTGATGATTAGTATAGCTGGATGAAGTTATTTGAGATCACTGGGTGGCTTAAAAGGGGCTACGTATCGATAGTAGAAACATTGATGGGCAACGCTTTGATTGGTCGGCGAACATGTCGAAGGAGCGCGCTCAATATTTTTCTGCAGCAGAGCAAGAACTCTTGATTGAGGGATTTCAGGAGTTTCAGAGTTTATTTAAAACGCAAGGGAACACTGCAAAGGCTGGAAAAGCAAGGAGAGAGGGCTGGCAAAAAGTAGTGAACACATTAAATGCGTTAATGCTGCCCATGTTACATGTTTTTTCCTTGATATGTTATTTTATTTATATTTTTATTTTTTTATACACTACCGTTCAAAAGTTTGGGGTCAGTAAGACTTGCAATAGTCTTTAAAGAAGTCTTTTATACTCATCAAGGCTGCATTTATTTGATTAAAAATACAGAAAAAACAGTAATATTGCAAAATGTTTTTACAATATAAAATAATGTTTTTTTTTTATTATTATTTAAAATAGAATTTATTCCTGTGATGAAAAGCTGAATTTTTATCAGCTGTTACTCCAGTCTTAAGTGTCACATGATCCTTCAGAAATCATTCTAATATGCTGATTTATTATTAGAATGATCAATGTTGGATAATATCAACAGTTGTGCTGCCAAATATTTTTTGGAACCTGTGATATATATATATAACAATGTAAATTATTTATTATTAACTTTTAATATTTTTT
>NC_133385.1:12725794-12767658 GCF_049309525.1 Garra rufa
ATATATATATATATATATATATATATATATATATATATATATATATATACTTTCTTGCAAGATACTTTTTTTTCCCCACGTGAGTCAGTCCACGTCAGTCGTGCTCTTTAACCAATCAGATGTGACCTCGCCATTTCAACCAATCATAACCCGCCAGGAGCGCAGCCTAAATCCTGTTTACATGAAATAAACCTGCTCCAGAGCAGGTTTAAGCTTGCACACCTGTTGCTATGACAGCAAGTCCCGGATGAGCTTCGAAGAACCGAGCGATCCAAGATCACGCAAAATCGTCAACAATCAAATCTAGCTAACTTAGTTAGCGAAGTACGAAGAACGGACCCCAGGACTCAATAAATGTATTTGCATCATTCTTGAAAGAATCCGTGTTTTAAAATGAATCGAATGAGTAAATGCTTCAGTGACTCACTCATAGTGCTTCATTCCTTAATGAATCAATGTTTTGAACAAATTTGATGAGTGAATGCTCAGTGACTTTTTCCAGAGTAAATCAATGTTTTGAATTAAATGATTGAGAATGATTCAATAACTAATTTCCTCATTTTTACCTAAATGAATCAGTGTTTTTAAAATAATAGTATGAGTAAATGTTTCGGTAACTCATTTATAAAGAGTCATTTGCTTCATTCCATCAATGTTGTGAACAAACTGGCCGAGAATGATTCAAAGACTCACTCATAAAGATGGTCACTTGTTTAATTTCTGAATTAGTGTCTTGGATTAGTGTCTTGAAATAATTAGTTGAGTTATGATTCAATGACTCAACCATAAAGAGTCATTTACATCATTCTCAAATGAATCAGTGTTTTTAAATAAATTGGATGAGTAAATGCTTCAGTGACTCACTCATAGTGCTTAATTCCTCAGTGAATCAATGTTTTGAAGTAAAACACTGAGAATGATACAATAACTCACTCATAAAGATGGTCCCCCGTTTATTCATAAAGAGTACTTTGCTTCATTCCAGCAATGTTTTGAACAAACTGGCTAAGAATGATTCAAATATTCACTCTTAAAGATGGTCACTTGTTTAATTTCTGAATGGATCAGTGTTTTGAAGTAATTAGTTGAGTTATGATGCCATGACTCACCCATAAAGAGTAATTTGCTTCATTCCATCAATGTTTTGAACAAACTGGCTAAGAATGATTGAAAGATTCACTCATAATGATGGTCATTTGTTTAATTTCTGAATCGATCAGTGTTTTGAAGTAATTAGTTGAGTTATGATGCCATGACTTACCCATAAAGAGTAATTTGCTTCATTCCATCAATGTTTTGAACAAACTGGCTAAGAATGATTGAAAGATTCACTCATAATGATGGTCACTTGTTTAATTTCTGAATGGATCAGTGTTTTGAAGTAATTAGTTGAGTTATGATGCCATGACTCACCCATAAAGAGTAATTTGCTTCATTCCATCAATGTTTTGAACAAACTGGCTAAGAATGATTGAAAGATTCACTCATAATGATGGTCACATGTTTAATATCTGAATCGATCAGTGTTTTGAAGTAATTAGTTGAGTTATGATTCAATGACTCACCCATAAAGAGTTATTTGCTTCATTCCATCAATGTTTTGAAAGAACTGGCGGAGAATGATTCAGAGACTCGCTAATAAAGAGTCACTTGTTTAATTTCTGAATGGATCAGTGTCTTGACATAAATAGTTGAGTTAGGATGCAATGACTCACCCATAAAGAGGCATTTGCATCATTCCTGAATGAATCAGTGTTTTACACTATGAGTGAGTGATTGAATCATTCTCAGTCATTTAAAGATGGTCCCTTGTTTATTCCAAAAATTTTGAACGAATAGTTTGAGTGAATGTTTCAGTGGCTCACTCATAAAGAGTCAATTGCTTCATTCCATTAATTGTCTGAGAATGATTCAATTTCTGAATGGATCAGTGTTTCGAAATAATTAGTTATGATGCAGTGACTCACCCATAAAGAGTCATTTGCATCATTTTTAAACATGTAATGTAAACAATAATCATTGGTACAAGGTAGATCATATCACTTCTTAAAAACAAAGCTCCCAAAAAGGCCGTCTACCAAGTAAAAAGAGCTTCTCCTGAGGACTCTCAATAATCCTGTGAGTTCTGCAGCGAGGAGGATCTTGGTTCCACTAAAAAAAACAGGGATGAAAAGGATGAGTCACGCCAAATCAGTAAAAAGCAACAGTGTTTCATTTATAGGGCATTGCGGAACTGCAGCTCTTTCAAGAAGCAGGAGAAAAGGCAGAAAAAAGGGGGAAAATAACTGCATCCATCACTGTACGCTCGTACTGGGGAATGATACGGAACAAAGTATGTGGGCTCCGTCAGACGATCGCAACTGGAGGTTACGGTGAGGAAATGGGTTTTGGCAACGGCAAAAACAAAAGCAGACTATCTGTTAGCACCGCGCAAGTCCAGACCCCCGCGGCGGTGGCAGGTGGAGACGCACTGGCAGGGAGAGTGGTGGAAAGGCCCCCACAGAGAAAGACGAGGCGAGCGCTGTCAGAAAAACTCGCCTGATGAGTCTGCGAGAGAGGAAATGAAAAGAGGTGTCTGGATGTACACAATGACAACATGGAAATACATGAAGGCTGAAAGATAAGGGTGATATAAATACTGGAGCTCATTGAAGGGACAGACGGCCTAATGAGACACGGGATACAAGCAGGTCAGCTGCATTTTTTACAGCATGGAAATTAAGGGGAGAACAGGGTGCAATAAAATGGTGGAGATGCCATTAAGGCGAATTCTCTCTCTCTTCAACATCATTCCCAAGCAGAGCATAGCCAGTGCCGCAGCTGGATAAAGTGCAGCACATGAAACCAAATGGATTCTTCTAGAGCTTATGAATGTATATTCATTCAGTATGAGCCAAGTTTAAGTACAGATGATAAATGAATTTAAAAAAAAAAAAATTTGAAAGAAAGATTACTTTTACTCCAGGTTTCTGGATAGCAGAGAACGTACAAACAAACTGATAAACAAACAAACAAACAAACAAACAAACAAACAAAATAGACACAAAATTGTAAAAAAAAAAAAAAAAAAAATCTAATCCTAAACTATTATGTATACATTTGTTTTAAAAATATAATAATAATAATAATAATAATGAAATTATATTTAATAAAAAAGTTCTTAACAACCAGTAACCATACTACTGGCATTCTAATAATTTTTAAATGATCAAAATAATTAGGTTAATTAAAGTGAATAAATGAATATAATTTATTTTAATTTGAATACAATTCAGCATTTTTGTTCGTGGGAACATAACTAATAATAGTAATAATAATAATAGCACTAAAATTGTATTTAAAAAAAGTCAGTGATCATACTAACGACATACTAATAACTTTTAATTTATCAAAAATAATTAAATTAATCTATGTTCATTTGATTACAATTCAGCATTTTTGTTCCTGGAACTAGAACTAACAATAATAATAGTATTTTTAAAAAAGTGCCTAACAGCCAGTTATTCAGCATTTTTGTTCCTGGGAATAGAAATAATAATAATAAAATTGTATATATATAAAAAAAAAAAGAAAAAAAAAACAGCTTAACAGCGCAAATAAACCATATTAATTTATGATCATTTTATTACAATTCAGAATTTTTGTTAATGGGAATAGAAATAATAATAATAATAATAATAATATATAATAAGTGCTTAACAGCCAGTTATTCTTAATAATACAAATAAAATAATAAATAATAATAATAAAATAATAATGATATCAATAATAATATCAATTTTTTTTAAAGCGCTTAACAGCCAGTGGTCATACTAATGACATACTAATAATTTTATTCATATTAATAATAATAAGACGATTTACAGCCAGCTTTACAGCCAGTTATTATTATTATATTATTAATATCACAAAAAGAAAAAAAAAACGTCCAGTTAACGGCCAGTGATCATACTAATGGCATACTAATAATTTTAATAATAATAATAATAATAATAATAATATCACTAAAATTTTATTTTTTTAAGACCTTAACAGCCAGTGATCATACTAATGACATACTATTTTTTTTTTAATTACAATTCAGCATTTTTGTTCCTTGCAACATAACTAATAATAATAACAATGTAATTAATTAAATATTTATATACTAATACAATTTAATATATTAAAAATAATCTTATTTTCATTATATTACAATTTCTGCATTTCATTTTTGGACGAACGTTTATGTTCCAAATGAAAAATTAGTAAGTTGTAAGCAACATTAGGTTATGTAAATGATGACAGAATTTATAGTTTAAAACAAATGATCTGTAAATGGTGCGACACATTTAGACTGACCCATTAATGCATATAGAACTTAATTATCAAAGACACAAATACACGCTCAAGTAGGACATTCGCTTAGACCAACAGCTTTGTTGCTCCAGGAACAAACTTCTTACCATGGTTTTTTAGGGTTAAATTTAGTGCTTGGTTTTGAAGCTATGACCAACAAAGGACGCTGACCCAGGATCACGTCACATTTGAGTAAATCCTGTTATGTGATGACCATTTCATCCCACAGAACATGCAAACAAATCAGTCAGCATCTATTCCCACTGACCTTGAAGACACACAGTCTTACTAAATCAACACAACCCGCCTGACAACTTTTGCTTCAGTGACTCCAGCTCCAAATCCTGCTAATTGAATTAAGTTCCCATTTTTCATTCCGCACGAGTTAAAACTGAAGCATCGTAATTCTGCAACAGAACAGGCTCTTCCAAAGTAACAAGTGGCCATCTGGCATCTTCTGTATTCCAGAAGTCTTTTCACAAACCGCACTGTTTATGCAAATGAGCCCCATCTCCGCAAATACATTACTTCCCTGGACACGCCCCTTTTTTACGATGAGGCACGCCCCCTTCCCGGCCACCAGATATATCCACTCCCACTCGTTTTCAATGTGTGCCGCGCAAAGTTTTCTGCTCTAAGTTTCCTTGGTGACCACTTTTTCAGTTGGCACTGATTTACTTCCTGTCCTTGGTTGCCATGCCAACCCTTGCAAGGAGGTGCCTTCGCTACACACGCATGATGGAGACAAATTGTGAAGAAAATCATCTCAATCAACAGCGAAGCCTTCAGTTTTAATTAGTCTCAAAATACGTCTCAACATGAAACAGTGACTCGGCACGAATCTAATAGATAATTTAATGCGAAAAAAAAAAAGACACGTGTCAGATCTATGAATAGAAAACACACCGTTTAATTGAGACAGTCTTGGATTTTCCTGTCCTATTCCTGACACCGAACCAGTTTTGCATTGTTAATGTCTTCACAATAAGAAGCCCTTGAAAGCATCTCTTCACTAGAGTTGATTAAAATGTCAATAAGAGAACCAATCTTCTCTCTGCCAATCCAACAAACAGACAAAGCTCAGTGTCCTGTGGCAATTTATCCATTTCTATTCATATTCAAAAGCCCTAGTGGATTTTTCGCCCCTCATTTTAGCGAAATGTATGTTATCTAGTGAAGTGATCCAATGACTGGTGATTGAAATACATTAAATAAACAGATACGGCACAAATGCCGCATGGCCTTTGCTGTTAGCGCTTGGGGGATTTTTTAAAAGACGCTTATTCTCTGAAAATGCAAGCTCACACATACTTATATATCCAAACAGAGGCCTGGTTACGGCTATTTCACATTTTGCTTCAATTGTGCATGGTTATGCAGTCCAAATAAACCATAAGTCATGAAGAGATGCTTTAAAATTGACATATTTAGTACTGACCTGAATAAGGTATTTCACATAAAAGACATCTACATATAGTCCACAAAAGTAAATAATAGTTGAATTTATAAAAAGGATGCTGTTCAAAAGTTTACATACACTTGATTCTTAATACTGTGTTGTTACCTTTTTTGTTTGTTTGTTTGTTTAGTGATAGTTGTTCATGAGTCCCTTGAATAACTGCCTGCTATTCTTCAGAAAAATTCTTCAGGTCCCACAGATTCTTTGGTTTTCAAGCATTTTTGTGTATTTGAACCCTTTCCTACAATGACTGTATGATTTTGAGATCCATCTTTTCACACTGAGGACAACTGAGAGACTCATATGCAACTATTACAGAAGGTTCAAAGAAATACGATGCATTATGAGTTGGGGTGAAAACTTTTGGATTTGAAGATCAGGGTGAATTTAACTTATTTTGTCTTCTGGGAAACATGTAAGTATCTTCTGTAGCTTCTGAAGGGCAAAACTAAATAAATAAATAAAAAAGATATTTAGGCAAAATAAGAAAAACTTACACATCTTCATTCTGTTCAAAGGTTTTCACCCCCAGCTCTTAATGCATCGTGTTTCCTTCTGAAGCATCAGTGAGCGTTTGAACTTTCTGTAATAGTTGCAGATCTCAAAATCATATTAGAGTCATTGTTGAAAAGGGTTCAAATTCACAAAAATGCTGAAAAACCAAAGAGTTTGTGAGACCCGAAGGATTTTTCTGAAGAAGAGCAGGCAGTTGAACTGTTCAGGAAAAACAAGGGACTCATGAACAACTATCACTAAACAAAAAACACAGCTGTGGATCATTCAGGTAACAACAAGAATAGGGGACGTAAACTTTTGAACGGGGTCATTTTTTATAAATCCACCTATTATTTTCTCTTGTGGACTATATGTAAACGTCTTCTGTGTTAAATATCTTATTCAGGTCAGTAGTAAATGAAAAATAACATGAATTTTTGTATGACCCCTCTTATTTTGATTATTTGGTAAAATAATAAACGTTTTGAAGATTTTGCAAGGTGTATGAAAACTTTTGACTTCAACTGTATTAGATATGCTTCGGTTTCATTATGTTAATATAACTAATGCTAATTATAGTTTAACTATTAAAACTATTAAAAAGGAGTCCAGAAAAATAAAAAAATGTTTGTATAATGTAACAGCAATGTCCAAAAATGGTCAATTTCGATTTCAACTGTGTGTTATCTAGTGGAGTAAATCAATGACTTGTGATTGAAATACATTATATAAACAAATACGGCACAAATGCCGCATAGCTTTTGCTGTTAGCGCTTAGGGGATTTTTAAAAAGACGTTACTGTCAGCGTTTTGCGAAGCTGAAATGGCTGAGGGGTATTTGGGGGATGAATTTCTGTGCTTGTCGGAGCAATAAAGTAGAAAACAGTGCGAAAGAGAAGCGGCACACGCAGTGGGATTGTATGAAGTAAGCTGTTCTTATGTAAAATGCTCCCTAAAAGTTCATTCATGTAAATTGGCTGGTGGAGGGCTTGATTTGCACAGACGTTCATCCATTTGGAGGAATTATCGTGATTATACAAAGGGCAGGTCTGTGGGGAGACATTGCTCTGGGACTAAATCTAAAGTAACTCCAGTGGACCCGTTTATGGGAGCAGTTAACTAGCCATCTGAATAATTGCGGCTTTGGCGGTTGCATCTAATTATGGTCTTGTTTCTTAGTAAAAACATATTTAAATATGCTTAAAACAAGATACATTTACTTGAGATGGGAAAATGCTGATGGTATTACGATTTGGGTTCAAAGATTGTACTTTTAAAATATACTGGATAAGATGTTTAATAGGCGAATGAGGTTCTAGCCTTAAAGAAATCAAACAAAACTTTGAAAATGTGGTGATAATTTAAAACATACTATAAAATGCAAATAAACTCAAGATATATTCTCTGAAAACAAAAATGGCTTAAAATTTGATAACATTTTGCAAGATAAAATACATTAATCTTGTTTGAAAATTTGACAGTGAAATATACATTAGTGATTAATTCTATAAATCATTATGACTTTCATTTTTCTTTTGCATTTTGAGCAAGTCGTTAAATTACTGCATTAATTATATTAAAGATTTTTAGAATTGAATGAGGTTTATGCTTGAAGCAAGGCAAACAAAACTTTGCCAATGGGGTGAGAAATATGAAAATAAATAAAATAAAATAAAATATTAAATTATAAGTTAAAATAAAAAGATTTTAGAAAGTCTGCAATACTTAGTAAATTAACCTAAAATAATTATTTTAAATCTATATTGTGTTAATTATTATAAGTTATTAAATAAATATTTATTTTTATCATTGTTTTTACATTTAAATAAATAAACAGTATTAGTAAATATTTTAAATAATCATATTTATTAAAAATACAAACTATATATACTATAAATACTATATACTATAAATTATTCATTTTACTTATGGTGACCATTATGGCCTTAAAAAGGGTCCGGTCGGGATTTCTAAATTGCCTAAAATGTCTGGGATTTGTCTTTTTGGCTAAATTATTGTGTAAATTATAAAAAAAAAAATAATAATAAAATAAATAGATAAAATTAGGAAGTCTGCAATACTTAGAAAATTAACCTAAAATAATTATTTTAAAACATTTTTTAATTTATTAAATAAATATTTTTATTTATAATTTATTTCTATTTAAATAAATAAATAAAATAATAAATATTACAAAATAATTCATTAAAAAAAACCTTTTGTTATTCTGGAAAAAACTTTTCAAACTGAAGTACAATAATATTGTTTTAAGATTAAGTTAAATTAAATTAAATTATACTTAGGATGGCAATAAGTCCTCTTTTTATGAATCTTAAAAAGCGTCCAGTCGGGATCTCTAAATTGCCAAAAGTCTGCAATACTTAGAAAATTAAAATAAAATAAAGATTTATTTTTTAAATATATTGTTTTAGTTATTTTAATTTATTGATATGATATTTATATTTATCATTTAAATATCACAGTGATTTTTTTAGTTTACAGTTTATTTATATTACTTTATTATTTAAACAAATTATCTATCTATATATCAACAAAACAAACAAACAAAAAAAAAAGAATAAACAGCACTAACTCTCTGAAACCCTACAGTCGTTACCATTCGACTACACCATTATCACAGTGCTGTATTCTGCAATAGGTCACATGCTTACGTGCTACGGTGTGAATCAATCCTGACCCTTTGACCTACATGTGAACAGCAGGCTGGGAGTAGATGTGTGCAGTTAACCATTAGTGGCTGACCAATGCATCCGGAGGGCACCACATTCGCCAAACAATCCAGTCTAAATTATTTCCACGGGCCGCTCGGAGGATGGAGAGGGGTGTAGGTGGGGGTGCGAGGCCTGGCCCGAGGCAACACATTCTCCAGACAAATGAGCCGTGCAAATTCTGACTCGCCTCTTCAGACTGCGCTGTGGACCAGTGGTCCTGAAACTGCAAGCTTACACATACTTATATATCCAAACAGAGGCCTGGTTAGTGGAGCTACATATGACAAAATACGGCTATTTCACATTTTGATTCAATTGAGTATGGTGGTTTAATTCAAATAAACCATAAGCCATGAAGGGATGCTTTACAGTTGACGTATTTAGTACTGACCTGAATAAGATATTTCACATAAAAGAGACTTACAAATAGTCAAAAACAAATAGTTGAATTTATAAAAACGACCCTGTTCAAAAGTTTACATACACTTGATTTTTAATACTGTGTTGTTACCTGAATGATCCACAGCTGTGTGTGTGTGTGTGTGTGTGTGTGTGTGTTTTAATGATAGTTGTTCATGAGTCCTTTGTTTGTCCTGAACAGTTAAACTGCCTGCTGTTCTTCAGAAAAATCCTTCAGGTCTCACTAATTCTTTGGTTTTTCAGCATTTTTTGGTATTTCAACCCTTTCCAACAATGACTGTGTGATTTTGAAATCCATCTTTTCACACTGAGGACAACTGAGGGACTCATATGCAACTATTACAGAAGGTTCAAATGCTCACTGATGCTTCAGAAGGAAACATGATGCATTATGAGCTGGGGGTGAAAACTTTTGGATTTGAAGATTATTTTGTCTTCTGGGGACAAATAGTATCTTCTGTAGCTTCTGAAGGGCAGTACTAAATGGAAAATATATGATATTCAGGCAAAATAAGAAAAACTTACACATCCTCATTCTGTTCAAAAGTTTTCACACCCAGCTCTTAATGCTTCGTTTCTCCTTCTGAAGCATCAGTGAGCGTTTGAACCTTCTGTAATAGTTACCTCAGTCCTTCAGTTTTCAGCAGTGTGAAAAAATGGGTCCTGAAGGACTTTTCTTAAGAACAGCATTCAGTTTAACTGTTCAGGACAAACAAAGGACTCACAAACAACTATCACTAAGCCCAAAAAAAAGCACATCTGTGGTTCATTCAAGTAACAACACAGTATAATCAAGTGTATGTAAACTTTTGAACAGGGTCAATTCAACTATAAATTCAACTGTTTTCTCTTGTGGACTATGTGCAAACATCTTTTATGTGAAATATCTTATTCAGGTCAGTACCAAATAAAAAAAAATAGCATTTTGCATGATCCTGCTTATTTTGGTAAAATAATTAACATTTTGCAGATTCTGCAAGGTGTATGTAAACTTTTGACTTCAACTGTTTTAGATATGCTCAAGTCTCATGATGTTAATTGCTAATTATACGTGCTTTTTGACTATTAAAATTCAGTTTAACCATTAAAAAGTCCAGAAAAATTAAAATGGAAAAAAAGATGAATCAAGAAAAATTAAAACAGTAACAATGGAATTTGTGGAAAAAAATTAAATGGATTTCACAGGGCCCTACATAAAAAAAGCTCAAGAACTTGTAAAACATGTTTGTATAATGTAACAGCATGTCCAAAAATGGTCAATTTCGATTTCAACTTGACTATACCAACCAGATTTTCCATCACTTCCAGTAGTCCCAACTAAAAAAAAAACAGTAGACCAAGTCAAGATGAGCACAATGCATCATGGGATACAGTATCCCCCACTGACATCCCTTTCTCTCTATATCTAAAACAATTACACATTGGGATCCACATATCCCCCATCAAAAACACAGCAAACATGACAAGAAATCGTTACCGCAGATAATCTGCTCACGCGTACATACAGACGTGACGTTATCTCCCGCATCGCTGCCACCTGCTTTGATGTATTAGTGTAATTAGGCCGAATTGTGTCTGACACACAGATGCCGCATCGATCGGGTCGGAAACGGACACCGCTGAGAAGATCGCTCCTACGATCAATATCTACAGAGCATCATATGTGCATTCGGACACTGCTTTGCGAGAAATCACGATATTTTGTCTGTAGGGCTGTCACTAACGATTATTTGAGTAATCGAGTAACCAGTCGATTATTCTGAGGATTAATCAAGTGATCAGATAATTATAATTAATTCAATCAAAATTAGTTCAAATAAAGTATCAAAAGCAAGTAATCATATGGTTTTATTGTCAAAACTGTTTAAATACATAATGTACGATAAACAGTAGAACTAATCAAACATCCACCTAATCTTTAATATTTGGCCATTTCTTTACATCAAAAATGCTACATCCACTGTCATTTATTGAATATGTGGACATTAAACAACTCAGAGTGAGGGTTTAAGCTTTTTGAATTGCGATGAGCAGTTAGCAAATTGAGAAAGATACTGATGTATTCTCCTGTGTTTGCGTAAGTTTGTAAATGATTTACCTTACAAATCTAATGAAATGGCGCACATTGCATTCCCAGATAAACACATACTCCGAAAGCGCTCCACAAGATGTGTGATTATACCATCTTGATGCTTAAAATTGAACAGGAGAATTCACGTTTTAAACAGCTTACTGTAATTGCTGTTCTAATCTAATCTAATGCACTGCTGCGTTGTAACGCACAAACAAAGATTAGAATTGAAAGATCAGGGTAAATGTAACTTATTTTGTCTCCTGGAAAACAAAGTATCTAAGTATCTTCTGTAGCTTCTGAAGAGCAGTGCTAAATGAAAAAAAAAGATATTTAGGCAAAATAAAGTCAAAAAATAAATTCATTCCATTCAAAAGTTTTCACCCCCCTACTCTTAATGCATAGTATTTTCTTCTGAAGCATCAGTGAGCATTTGAACCTTCTGTTTTAGTTGCATACGAGTCCCTCAGTTGTCCTCAGTGTGGATCTCAAAATCAAAAAGTCATTGGAAATGGTTCAAATAGACAAAAATGCTGAAAAACCAAAGCTTTTTTAGGACCTGAACCGCGGGTTCTAAAAAAAAAGAAAAAAAAAATGGATCATGGATCATTCAGGTAAAAACACAGTATTAAGAATCAAGTGTAAACTTTTGGAAAGGGTAATTTTTATAAATTCAACTATTGTTTTCTCTTGTGGACTATATGTAAACATCTTTAATGTTAAATATCTTATTCAGGTCAGTACTAAATAAATAATAACAAGCATTTTGCATGACCTGTTTTATTTTGGTAAAACAATTAACATTTTGCAGATTCTGCAAGGTGTATGTATACTTTTGATTTCAACTGTATTAGATATGCTTAAGTTTCACGATGTTACTTATGCAACCACAGGAGATGGCGCGGTAAAGTGTAAAAAACAATTGTCAGGCCGTTGGCGCCTTCTGCAGGCATTTGTTATAATGTGTAATGTACATTACCTCTTTTGTTCAAAATACATTTTGTATTTTACCAGTTTTGTACAATAAAACCATATGATTACTTGCTTTTGATACTTTATTTGAACTAATTATTATTGCCTAATTGCTTTTACATATGTATTTTAAGCCATTTTAAAAGCTATTGTTCACTAAGGTCTATTTGTATTACTACAAAAAAAAGGTATTTTGGTTACTCGACACAGGCAAAATGCAATTAAGGATTTTTGGTAAATTGAGTAGTCAAAGCAGCCCTAGTTATCTGGAAGGAAGATTGTCTTATTGAGGAAGTATTGATGTATGATGAAGTTTCACCTCATCTGTGAAGGCATCTGTGCATTCGCGACCGATTTTTCTTTCACAGCTGCGTCTGTTCGGCACCAAGGACGCCTGCCGACCGCCAACACATGGCTCAGAGGTACGGGCCGCGTCTGGTGGCGCATCGCGAGGCACAGCTGTAGAGCGTCAGAGCTCATCAGGAAGAAAGTTGCCTGGACGGTACTTAAGGGAATTCATGAAAACCCAAAAGCTATTGGTTCTCGTCGTCGCCTACAACCAAACCGCATCACCCTAAGAGTTTTACGTCATCTCGACAAACTGTTTTGTGGCTTTCAATGTAATAATCGCCTGCCTGGAGGGTTTCTGCGAGTGTATTGTCGTTAGCGTCGTTTGTCTTTGTTCTTTGTCGCTCTCCAAGGTTGTCAAGTGGGTGTGGAAGGACGGATACCTTTTTCAGGATCATAAAGTCAAGTGGCAATTCTAAGTCTCTTCAGTCAGTCCCCACGCAGACCGCTTGTTTCCAATACATTCATGTTTGTGAGCAAATCACAACAATTCATGTTGTACAAAGACCTTCTAAGGCCGTCTAAACTGACTTTTGTTTTATAATTCAAAACAAATGATTACATGTGTTGGTTACATATAGCCTGCACAGTCCAGAGTTTGCATGTCTCAAAATAAGGCAAAATAAGGCCATGTGTTCACACCACTGAAAAACGTGGCAGGGAAAAGGTGCACAGCTCACTAAATGTTCACACAACCAATATTGTTTCAATTTTCTCACTAGTCACTAATTAAAATAATTAAAGTTTGCATACAATAAAAAATAAGTAAGTAAATACATACATACATTCATAAATAAGTAACAGAAATACTACAAAAGGTGATTTTTTTTTTATACACGATAAACAAAATAATGTCACAATAATGACTTTATTCTTTTTTTTCTAGTTAATATTAGTATTAAACATTAAATACATAATATATTAAATATATGATGAGACTATATTAAAATACATACGCATAATAATAATAATAATATAGTATGAAAATATTTTGTAATATATGCTAGTGTTCAATATATAGTTTTCTGTATTTCTATTTTATATTAGTATTAAATGTATAATATATAACTATATAATAAGAAACAATATTAAAATACACACATAATACATCTATAATAATAAACAACACTAATATAATAATAATAATTATTATTATTATTACTACAATACTGTAGTATATTATAGTATTGTAATATTTTGTAAGATTTGCTAAATTGTTTAATATATAGTTTTCTATTTTCTATTAGTATTAAATATATGATATATTACATTTATTATAAGAGACAACAACATTCTTCTTGTTATTATTAGAATATAGTATTGAAATATTATATATATATATATATATATATATATATATATATGCTAAAGTGCTGAATATATTGTTTTCTATATTTCTGCTCTCTATTAGTATATATTAAATATTAAATAATGAGAGACATATTAAAATACACACACATAATAAATATATAAATAATAAACAACAACATGTACTATTATTAAATATATAGTATTATAATAGTATTCAACATATTAAGGATTAAATAATAAGAGACAATATTAAAATACACAAAAAATAGTAATAATAAAAACAGACACACATAATAAATCTATAATAATAATAATACATAACATTATTATTATTAATAAAATATTATAGTATTGAAATATTTTATATTTTGTAATATATGCTAAAGTGTTGAATACACAGTTTTCTACATTCCTATTTTCTATTAGTATTAAATATATTAAATATTAAATATATATTAAGAGACAATATTAAAACACACATATTTAATAATAATAATAATAATTTCTTAATATTATCATTAAAACACTATAGTATTTAATTATATTGTGTTATATATGCAAAAGTGTTCAACATTTGTATTAATTTTATATATTTTAATTTTCTATTAGTATAAAATATATAAAATATTAAATATACAATAACAATATTAGATTATATAATAATAATAATAATAATACATTTCACAATAATACATTAAAATAAATAAATAATAATAATAATAAATACTACAAAAAACATTTTGCAATATATTATGCAATCAACATAGTTATATTATTCTTAAGAGTTTGTTTTTACTTTAAAGAATATAATATAATATAATATAATATAATATAATATAATATAATATAATATAATATAATATAATATAACATAATATAATATAATATATGTAACCCTGGACCACAAAACCAGTCAGAAGGGGCATATTACTAATCAAAAATTAAGTTTTGATATATTTACGGTAGAAAGTTTTCCAAATAACTTCAAGAAACATGATCTTTACTTAATATCTTAATAAAAAATTTGACCCATACAATGTAGTTTTGGCTATTGCTACAAAATCACATATATGTGAAAATGCCTTAAAGTCAAAAGCACAAAACAATTCTCTTTACACAAATTTATAAAAAAAAAATCACCAGCTACAACAGTCTCGCTTTTCACAAAGGGGAAAAAAGGAAATAAAAAATGAAAAGAAGTATCTGAATAATAGTGTCTTTGTACAATGTGCGGCAACAATAACAGAGAAAAGAATTAAAAATTAAGTAAGGGATTAAAGATTGGACGTCTGATCTTAAAGTATGTCTTTTCTACTGCATCAAAAGCGAGAGCTCTGTAAATGTAGCAGTGAAAAGCCAGCGGCAGCAGGAGATGCAGATAGCAGGCGAAATCCCTGCAGGGCTTCAGAGACAAGACATTCTCATGTTACACTACATTTGTTGAATTAATAACAGATAATTTAGCTGCAGGTGCAGGCACACACTGTGCTCCCTGCGTTAAACCCAGCATCCAGGGTTGCTTTCTTCTCTGATCTCAAATCAGTCTCCTCTCAGCAGATCAGTCTTTGAACAGACTCCTGGATCACAATGATAAAGCCGCTTCTACACAACCTGCCACCCCTGAAAACTGCACATCTGTGTGTCCTCAACAGACAGCCGTCCTTTGGGTCCCTAGACAAAAAGGTCTTATTTACTGACAGCTTTGTACTTTGCCCTACATAGTGTCCTGACGACAACAAAATATGATAAGAAAGTGACCCAAAAATGATCATTCTGTTATCAGTTGCTCTTTGTGCTTTTCAAAAACCCATATGACTTTCTCTTTTTTTTTTTTTTGCTGAACACTGAAGGAGGAGATCTTTTGCAGATTTGGTTGTTTTTCCAACCAGTGAATGAAAAAAAAAAATAAAATGAAATAAAATACACAGTTAGAGAAGGTTTTTCGAAGTTATAATTAAATGCAGATTATTGGAGTATGTTTGACAAGAAAATACTATTTCATTTTTTTTTTTTTTTTTTTTTAATTTCATGTTTAATTCAGTGTGTTACTTGCAGTTTAATTGTAATTATTTGTGAAATTTACTAGCAATTTCTGAGGGAAAACAGTTTCTACACATTTTTCAGTGTAAATTTTAGGTTATTTAAAGTTAAAAAAAAAAAACTAAAAATGTTTCTTTCAATGTTGCTGTTCCTGTGTACATTTTTTTTGTGTGAAAATTTGTATAAATGTCTGAATGATTTTTTTGCACACCATGTTTTTTTCAGTGTGCAACTTCCAAAAAAGTTTTTTATTTTTTTTTTATTTATTGTTAGTTGCCTTTTTGTAATTCTTTGTGAAATTCAATAGCAATTACTGAGTGAAAATTGTATGCACAATATAGGCTATACTCTCAAAATATAACTTTAATTTCTACAATTTAAAGTCTTTATTCTCGTAATATTTCGCCTTAATTCTCATAATATTTTGACTTTATTCTCGAAATATATCAACTTTATTCTCGTATCATTTCGACTTTATTCTCATAATATTTTGTCTTTATTCTCAAAATATTTCGAATTTATTCTCATAATATTTTGTATTTATTCTCATAATATTTTGACTTTATTCTCAAAATATTTCGACTTTATTCTCATAGTATTTCGACTTTATTCTCATAATATTTTGACTTTATTCTCGTAATATTTCAACTTTATTCTCGTAATTTCAACTATTCTTGTAGCATTTCGACTTTATTCTTAGTATTTTCACTTTATTCTCGTAATATTTAGATTTTATTCTCATATTTCAACTTTATTCTCTGAATATTTCAACATAATTCTCGTAATATTTCGACTTAATTCTCGTAGTTTCGACTTTATTTTTGTAATATTACAACTTTAATCTCATAATCCTGTTTTTTTGTTTTTTTTTGTTTGTTTTTTTGTTTTTACATGCTACTAAAATGCTGTCGTACAAAACAATGACTTCCTAAATGAAATTATTTTAAATAAACAAATAAATTAATAAATAAAATATTACTATCCTTTTTTTTTTTTTTTTTGGAGTGTGTGCAACTTAAAAAAAAGACCAAAAAAGACTTACAAATAAATTAATTTAATTTAATTTAATTAATCATTAATGAATTAATTAAAAAAAAAATCAATGTGCTACTTGCCATTTTTTATAGCAATTACTAAGTGAAAATTGTTTCAAAATAAAATGAAAACAAATGCTTTTTTGTGTGTGTTGTGTGTGTATCCCAAAACAATCCCAAAGAAACTTCAGAAATTAAATTATAAAAATGAAATGAAAATTTTTTAGCGTACTAGTCAATATGCTATTTCTTGCTTTTTTTGTAATTATTTACAAGTTACATTTTTTGTACACTATTTTTTTAGTGTGCAACTTTCAAAAAAGACGTACAAATAAATGATAGTTTTTTTTAATTGAATCTGTTACTTGCAATTATTAGTTTGAAATTCAATAGCAATTACTGAGTGAAAATTGTTTCAGAATAAAATGTACACAAAATATATATATATATTTTTTTTCAGTGTATTAATATCCCAAAACAATGACTTTAGAAATTAAATTAATTGGCAAAAAAATAACTAAATAAATGCAATATGGAATATGAAACATTTCTGGTGTCCAAGCCATTTTTTATTTCATTGTTAAGGATTTTTTATTTTTTTTGAGTGTGCAACTTTTAAAAAAAGATACAAAAAACTTATGATTCAAATGTGTTAGCCTGCCCTACTTGCTATTTTTTGTAATTATTTGTGAAAATCAATAGCAATTACTGAGTGAAATAAAAATGTTTTCAGTGTATTAGTATCCCAAAATAATGACTTCAGAAATTATCTGAAAAAAAAAAGAAAAAAAAAAAATGAAACATTTTTGGTGTACTAGCCTTTTCTTTTGTGTCTGTACAATTTGTAGAAAAAGACATATAAAGACCAAAAAAGGACTTGTGAATAAATTATGTTTTTCAATTCAGTGTGTTACTTTCCTTTTGTACAAAATGTTTTGTACACCTTTTTTTTTTTTTTTTTCAAAAAAGACAGAAAAAGACTTGTGACTTACGAATCTTACGAACAGATACTTGCCATTATTTGTGAAATTGAATAGCAATTAAAATTGTTAAATAGTTTAATAGTACTTAAAATTGTTTCAAAATAAAAGTTTACATAAAAGTGCTTTCAGTGTATTAGTATCTGAAAACAATGACTTCAGAAATTACATTATTTGCAAAAAAATAAATGTAAAAAATTGGCGTACTGTCCTTTTAAGAAAGTACAAAGGGTCCAATTTTCCTTTTTGTTGTATTTAAACCACTTCATAACTTATTGGACCAGTTCAACTTGCATGACAACTCCTGGCACACTCTGCCACTTGCACAGTCATTCCTTCAATAACATTTGTCCTGATCAAATGTCGATGTGCATGAGTCAGGACGGCCTTTCTGAAGGAGGCAGCGTGGTGTTTGATGCTTTGGATGTTGTGAGCCTAATCGCTGTGGTGTTTAATTTAACAAAACTACAGAAAAGGCTGAGACAACTAAGGCGAGGGAGCAGTTGCCTTCCAATGTCACCATCTGTTATTTATACAGTTACCGCCTCCTACGGGAGACAGCAAAAGGCCACATATTGCAGAAAAAAACATAAATCTATCACTTCAACTCATTATCTTTTTAATCAGCTGACCCAGGCTCCCCTCTCAGGGGAACGACACAGCCGGGGTACGTTTAGGACAGACCCATAACTCACCAACCGCTCCCCCATCCACACAAATAAAAACCTTACAGACCGTTACAGTGAATATGAATGGAAATAATATGGAGGTATCATACAGAAGAACAATCTGGATTGATAATGCTGGTACTGTACGTCCATCTATGGCCAAAACGGTTAGAGATTTATGCTCTTTTCTCTATTCAGTCCGTTCATTCTACTTGCAATTTTTACAGACTCTAAAGTTTTAATTTTTAATTTCAGCCTCTGGTTGAGATCTTTATTAATAGTTAAAATGTATTTTTCATAACTCTTTATCGACTTTAACTGAAATGAAGCTATCTTTCTCCCTAATAAACATCTTTTTTTCTTTCCTTTTTTAAGGTTTAAAGCACGTTTTAGAAAAACATGTTGCCATTATGTAGTGTTTTCTGAGAAATAAGACTTATGTTGTGGCACAAATGTACACAAATGCACAGATGCACAAAAAAAAAAAAAATCAAAAACAGTAAAAGTGTGAAATTTAATTCTAATTTTAAACAACTGTTTTTTGTTGTATTATATTTAAAAATATAATTCACTCCTGTGCTGGAAAAGCTGAATTTACAGTCTTATACATCTACTTTTATATTTAATTTAATTTAATTTAATTTAATTTAATTTAATTTAATTTAATTTAATTTAATTTAATTTAATTTAATTTAATTTAATTTAATTGTGTGGAAACCGTAACGCTTGTTTTATAGGATTCTTTGATGAATATATCTTTTTTTGTATTATATTAAAAAGTTTATTTATTCATGTGGTGGCAAAGCTGAATTCATAATATATCATAATAATCATAATATATGCGTTTCAGGGTTGTTTGATGAATAGATCATATTATATGTAAATAAATAAATAAATAAATAAA
Organism: Garra rufa; assembly: GCF_049309525.1. Lineage (NCBI taxonomy): Eukaryota > Metazoa > Chordata > Actinopteri > Cypriniformes > Cyprinidae > Garra > Garra rufa. Next base: position 12,745,567 of record NC_133385.1, read on the forward strand.
TTATATATATATATATATATATATATATATATATATATATATATATATATATATATATATATAAAATCGTATATATAAAAATCGTATTATATTAAATTTTATAAGTTTATTTATTCATTAATTTATTTAATTTTTTATTGTGAAAATCTTAATACTTAATGTTTTCTTTTTTTGATGAGTAGATCTTATTGTATTATATTTAAACAAATATTTATTCATGCTGAATTTTTAGCAGCCATTAGAACAAACGTTATTTTATTTTATTTTGTGTGGAAATCGTAATATGCTTTTCTGGATTGTTTGATGAATAGATCATATTGTATTACAGGTAAAAGAAAAAAAAAAGATAAAATAAAATAAAATATTAAATATAAATAAATTATATATATATATATATATATATATATATATATATATATAGCAGACATTCAAATAAAGTTATATTTTATGTTATGTTGTGTGGATATCTTAATATATGTTTTTCAAGATTGTTTGAAGAATAGATCTTATTATATTCATATGGTGGCAAAGCAGAATTGAATTGAATTGAATTGAATTAAATTGAATTTAATGTTGTGTGTGGAAATATTAAAACATGTTTTTATTATTATTATTATTATTATATGTTTATTATTATTAACATTATTTTATTATATTTAAAAAATATATTTATTTATGCTGAATTTTTAGCAGCCATTAGAAGAATTTTATTATTTTGGAAATCTTAATACATGTTATTTTAAATTTTATATACAGGTTTTATTTTATTTTGTGTGGAAATCTTAATATATGTTTTTCAGGATAGATCTTATTGTATTATATGTAAATATATATATATATATATTAGTGGTGGGCCGTTATCGGCGTTAACGTGCTGCGTTAACGTTAAACTCTTATTGCGCGATAAAAAAAATATCGCCGTTAATCTATTCTCAAATTTGGGCTTGGAGCTGGGTCTAAACTACGCAAGCTATGATGACTTTCACCTTGATAGTTTAATATGGTCGCGCGTTAAGTCTCCTCCGCCAAAACACAGACGGGATCGCGTCGTCCTCCATTCATAAAAACCGAATCTACTATAGCGAAATGCCACGTAAATTCGTCGTTTTTTGGATTCATAAATCAAATGTTGGTCAGTCACTTAATTCAAATCGCGATATGGACTAGTGTATGTGAAAACTAAAATGCAAAAAGACCGTTTTAATATGAATCCGATATGTTCCGTTTGCCTAGCTGTATGTATGCATTGCGGAGACGAGCTTTTACTACACGCATACTGAAACACACGTGACGCTCCCGGTAATTTTTGGCATTTTCATCTCACATGAACAGATAAACTCAATCTCCCAAACTGCTGTGAGTGTCACTTTTACCGTTTCATTTGAGAAAACTAGCATCATATCATACTGTATGACACAGAAACTTCACGGCAACCTGTCAAAATAAAAGTACGGTGTAACATGTAATGGGCTGGGTAGGTGTTGACGTTAAAAAAACACACAATCTAATAGGGAGAAAAAATAATTTCATTGTTAGTTAGTTAGTAAACACAAGTACATCTAATTGAACATAATTTATTTTCATCAACAAATTATCATAGAACAGCTTTATGAGCTTTATGATCCATTCTCAAAGACTTTAAGTCATTATTTGGGTAGCACACATATTCTGAATGCCTTCATCAGAATTCAAATTAGCCATTTTAATCTAGATTAATCTAGATTAATTCCAAAATTTAATCTAGATTAATCTAGATTAAAAAAATTAATCTATGCCCACCCCTAATATATATATATATATATATTAGGGGTGGGCATAGATTAATATATATATATATATATAAATAAATCTATAAATAAATCTTTTACATTTTTTTATATTTTATCATTTTTAGCAGCTATTAGAAAAAGCTGTTTTTATTACTATAAATGCTTAATAATTTTGTATATAATTTATTTGTGTATTTACTTTTTTTGTCGTTGATTAGTAGTAAGTTTTAATAGAGCATCAATTAATAAAAAATATCTTTTTTTGCACCCTTGCTGCATACAAGTATTAATTTCTTTAAAATAAATATGTCTGACTCCAAACTGTTACTGTTAAACAACAGTGTATATTGTCATCAAAATATTTTCTTTTTTAAAAAATATAAAACATATGTTTAATAAAATATAATATTACATTTTAAAGAAAATATCTAAAATGAATGCAGAATTGCATATCATTAAAAATGATCTCAACTGTTTGGTTGAGTGTGTTTTAAAAAATATTTTACTCACCAAACTTTTTATTTTTTCATGTGTTGTTGATTTGCTCTGCTCTGCAAGCCCTACAAACTATTGCATCAAAAAATCTGCATATATATTTCACAAAAACAATTCCACATGATACGAGCAATTTTCACTGCTGATTACAGTCTGAAATTACACTGGAGCTTCGCAAACTTCAGTCATAACTAGTCTATTTCTGGTGATTTTAGCAGACGACTGGTAAAACAAAAATCAGAGCCGAGTACAAAAAGTTCATCTTCAATCAATATGTGCTGTAGCAAATGTCTAAGACGATTAAACTATAATATATAATGATAAGCTTGAGAATGAAGCCTGAAGTTTGTCTGGGAAATGAATAAACGCCAGACGCATGGACTAATTGTAATTCAGTCCTGTTTGATCTCATCTATCTTCCTCTCCAACGAGACAGTTCCTCCATCAGCTTGTGTATGTCACATAAGATCCCATCTTCAGACGGGGCTCGGTGCCTGATCTCCAATCAGCCAAAGTGTGTTCCTCACAACCTGTTCCTGTACACTCACCTGCCAAGTCTTCCACAGTGCCAGCAGTTTCTGGACATCTTCACGCTCGGTTTCGCTAGCCGGCTTCGCCCTGCGCACACAAAAGAGAAGAAGCGCCACGTTACAATTACAAACCACTTGGATCCTGTCGCTTTTCTCCTGCTCCAAATGTTGAAAAGGGAACCGCGGGAGGATGAAGCTTTTGTTTGCAAACGTATTAAGCTAGAGGCCAACCTGTTTTCTACTGACTAACGCGGTTCCAAATAATGGATGTGCTTAATACAAACGTTAATGTAAGAAATCCCCATTTGGACTCTTTCATAATGAGCGGCTGGAAAATGTTCACAGTTTGGTGAGCAGAGAAGATGACTCAGACGCCACCGCTGTGAAACAAGCAGACGCATTTCTGTTTGATCCTTACCTTTTTAATGCCTAAGTGGTTTTGGTAAAAGCGATATTTTGGGAAACAGAACATGCTGACCCGATGCTTAACTCTCATTTATAAAACATCAAAAATGCGGGAAACCCCATTTAAAAGCGGCTTTGCTATAGTAATTAAAAGAGACAGTTCACCCAAAAAGGATCATTCTGTTTTTTTTTGTTTTTTTTTTACCAAATCCACATTTGTTTCAAGCGGAATCAATCAATCAATCAGTCTATCTATCTAGTTAAAACTATCAAGTTTCAGAATTGCAAGTTTATATCTCACAGTTCTGAGAAAAAAATCAGAATTGCGAGAAAATAAGTCTGAATTGTGAGTTTTTATCTCGCTATTACCAACCACTTAAATTAATAGCAAGCAATTCTGACTTTATTACTCGCAACTGTGAGATTATGTAACACAATTCTGAGAAACAAAAGCAATTCTGACTTTATTATTTGCAATCGTGAGATATAACATAATTCTGAGAAAAATTGCAATTCTGAATTTATTTCTCGCAATTGAGTTTGTATCACGCAATTCTGACTTTATTTCTGGCAGTCGAGTTTATATCATGCAATTCTGACTTTATTTCTCGCAACTGTGAATTTATCGTGCAATTAACTCGCAATTGTGAGTTTACATCACACAATACTGAGAATTTTTTTTTTTTAAAGCGGCTTTTCTTTTTTTTTTTTTTTTTTTTTACCAATTCCACATTTGTTTCAAGAGGAATCAATCAATCACTCAATCAGTCTATCTATCTAGTTTAAACTGTCAAGTTTATATCTTGCAATTCTGACTTTTGTCTCAAAATTGCAAGTTTACATCTCACAATTCTGAGAAAAAAAGTCAGAATTGCGAGAAAAAAAGTTTTTATCTCGCTATTTTATCTAGCAAACCACTTGAGTTTACAGCAAGCAATTCTGACTTTATTTCTCTCAATTGTGAGTTTATCTTGCAATTCTGACTTTATTTCTCGCAACTGAGTTTATCTCGTAATTCTGACCTTATAACTCGCAATTTTTAGTTTAAATCATGCAATTCTGACTTTATTTCTCGCAATTGAGTTTGTCAGAGTGTCAAAAAAAGACAGAATTGTGAGTTATCTCACAAACCACTTGAGTTTACAGTAAGCAATTCTGACTTTATTTCTCTCAATATCTCGTAATTCTGACTTTATAACTCACAGTTTTGTTTATATCACACAATTCTGAAAAAAAAGTCAGAATTGCGAGTTTCTATCCTGTAATTCTGACTTTATTTTTCGCAAATGAGTTTATATCATGCAATTCTGTCTTTATTTCTCACAGTTGTGAGATTATATCACACAATTCTGAGAAAAAATGCAATTCTGGCTTTATTTCTCGCAATTCTGACTGTATAGCTCGCAATTGTGAAATTATATCACACAATTCTGGGAAAAAAATGCAATTCTGACTTTATTTCTCGCAATTCTGACTTTATAGCTCGCAATTGAGTTTGTATCATGCAATTCTGACTTTATGTCTCACAATTCTGGCTTTATTTCTCACAATTCTGACTTTATAACTCGCAATTGTGAAATTATATCACACAATTCTAGGAAAAAATGCAATTCTGGCTTTATTTCTCGCAATTCTGACTTTATAGCTCGCAATTGTGAAATTATATCACACAATTCTGGGAAAAAATGCAATTCTGGCTTTATTTCTCGCAATTCTGACTTTATAGCTTGCAATTGTGAAATTATATCACACAATTCTAGGACAAAATGCAATTCTGACTTTATTTCTCGCAATTGAGTTTGTATCACGCAATTCTGACTTTATTTCTCACAATTCTGGCTTTATTTCTCACAATTCTGACTTTATAGCTCGCAATTGTGAGATTATATCACAAAATTCTAGGAAAAAATGCAATTCTGGCTTTATTTCTCGCAATTCTGGCTTTATTTCTCACAATTCTGACTTTATAGCTCGCAATTGTGAGATTATATCACAAAATTCTAGGAAAAAATGCAATTCTGGCTTTATTTCTCGCAATTCTGACTTTACAACTCTCAATTGTGAAATTATATCACACAATTCTGGGAAAAAATGCAATTCTGGCTTTATTTCTCGCAATTCTGACTTTATAGCTCGCAATTGTGAAATTATATCACACAATTCTAGGACAAAATGCAATTCTGACTTTATTTCTCGCAATTGAGTTTGTATCACGCAATTCTGACTTTATTTCTCACAATTCTGGCTTTATTTCTCACAATTCTGACTTTATAGCTCGCAATTGTGAGATTATATCACAAAATTCTAGGAAAAAATGCAATTCTGGCTTTATTTCTCGCAATTCTGACTTTACAACTCTCAATTGTGAAATTATATCACACAATTCTGGGAAAAAAATGCAATTCTGGCTTTATTTCTCGCAATTCTGACTTTATAGCTCGCAATTGTGAAATTATATCACACAATTCTAGGAAAAAATGCAATTCTGGCTTTATTTCTCACAATTCTGACTTTATAACTCGCAATTGTGAAATTATATCACACAATTCTGGGAAAAAATGCAATTCTGGCTTTATTTCTCGCAATTCTGACTTTATAGCTCGCAATTGTGAAATTATATCACACAATTCTAGGAAAAAATGCAATTCTGACTTTATTTCTCGCAATTGAGTTTGTATCACGCAATTCTGACTTTATTTCTCACAATTCTGGCTTTATTTCTCACAATTCTGACTTTATAGCTCGCAATTGTGAGATTATATCACACAATTCTGAGAAAAAATGCAATTCTGACTTTATTTCTCGCAATTGAGTTTATATCATGCAATTCTGACTTTATTTCTTGCAATTGTAAGTTTATCTCGCAATTCTGACTTTATTTCTCGCAACTGTGAATTAACTTAGAATTGTGAGTTTATCACACAATACTGAGAACATTTTTAAAAAAAGCGTGTTTGCTACAGTCATTTATAGAGACAGTTCACCCAAAAAAGATCAATTGTGAGAAATAAAGTCAGAATTTAAATTTTTCTCAGAATTGTGTGATATAATCTCACAATTGTGAGAAAATAAGTCAGAATTGCGAGAAAAAAGTCTGAATTGTGAGTTTTTATCTTGCTATTACAAAACACTTGACTTTATAGCAAGCAATTCTGACTTTATTTCTCTCAACTGTGTATTTATCTCACAATTAACTTGCAATTGTGAGTTTATATCACACAATTCTGAGAAAAAAGTTTTTATCTCGTAATTCTGACTTTATTTTTCGCAATTTAGTTTATATCATGCAATTCTGACTTTATTTCTCACAACTGTGATTTCATCTTGCAATTCTGACTTTTTCTCACAGTTGTTTTTCTCGCCATTTTGACTATTTCTCAAAAACAGCTGAGTTTTTATCTCGAAATTCTGACTTTATCTCAATTGTGAGTTTTTCTCACAATTCTGACTTTGTTTCTCACAATTCTGAGTTTATCTCGCAATTCTGACTTTATCTCTCGCAACTGAGTTTATATAACACAATTCTGAGAAAAAAAGACAGAATTGAGAGATCACAATAACTTATTTTTACAATTTTTATTTCGGAAACAGGCTTCCATACTCTTTGGAGCTCCTGAATAATGGTAAGAAATTCAATTATAGTTACACAAATATAAATATTTAAATATCTGCCACTACAGTCATCTGTTTTCTTTATAGAATAGAAAATACATGTTGTATTTTTCAATTTACTTTTAATTTACTTCAAAGAAAAATAATGATATTGGTGCAGAACTGCAGGCACACATTTACTGTTAAAGGAAATTTTTACAAAAAAATGTATTCATTTTTGTTTTTCCATGTGTTGATTTGATCTGTTTTTCAAGTCCAAATAACTACTGATTTGGGGAAAAATGCATAAGCATTATATAAACACAAAACTACATTTTTCTTTTTTTCAGTCCATGAGAAGCACCATAAACGTATAATAAAAGCTTGTAAAATGTCATAATAATAAGACTTTTAATTAGCAGTCAGTCTCTGCTCACTTTTAATTCCTGCGTTTTAATTTTAAAAAAATGGTGTATGGCACATTAGGGTAGATTTGATTTTACTGACGCCAAATGCTAATGTTTCTCACATGCCTCATAAACCAAATGTCGCACCAGTTTAAAATGAATATTTTTCTCAGCTTTGTCCTTTTGTCCAAAAATTGACAGAATTTTATTTATTCTTTAGCCAAACTATGCCTTGTATTCAAGCTGGTCATTTCCCTCACTTTAAACTAGCCAGAAACCATAATTTTCATCAAACGTAACCACTCAAAATGAATTACTGTAGTTTTCGACCCAGCAGCAGTGCATGTTCAAACAAACTCAAACTGGCTGCACATCAATATGATCAATATAATTATTATATTTACCATTCTTAGATCAATATAAATTACAGGCAGTCGAGCGTGAACACAAATCAGACCCCAAACACACACACACATTTACACACAACCGCTGTGACTATTATGCAAACAAATATAACAGAAACTAAACATGATGCATACTCTTCTGCATACTCTTCTCCAAATATATGTGGGCTTTTTCTGTCTAAAGTGCAGTACAATATGTACTCATCTGCACTAATGCTCCGCTCCCCCTGTCCCAGAAAATGAGGAGGCGTGTCATGAGCTACTAGATGCTTTTCAGGAAGTCTTATATAATACAGAGAGAGACTGAGACTAATAATATGGAGAAAAAAAATGAGAGATACACAAATGCACAGATAAGCATTACGAGGCCTTGAGTTGCACTGACTGAATCTCCCACGAGCGCACAAGCCTCAGAGAGCCGTTCTTCATATTAATGAAAGCAAAAAACAACCCACAAATAATTCACTGACCATCTAATGCATAATAAACATTAAACCAGCAAGGACTTCCTCAAACCGCTAAGCTTTAATCTGACTGGATGGCAGGATGCAATTTCTATAATCCAAGGTGCATTGGAATTTAGCAGGTATTTTTTTAAGGTACCAGCAACTAAAAGATATGAGACTCTAACCTCGAAATGTGTCAATCAAACTATCTCTTTCGCTCTAAATAAGTAAGAGCTGCAAAACAGATCAGATTTTAGTCAGTTAGAGACTTCGATTTCATGCCTTTTTCCAATAACTGTCCAGATCCTCTCAGCAAATTGTTGTAATACCATTATATTGCATTTGTTTGATCACTTCATATGTTCTTGCAGCTTTAATGCAAAAAAAGTTGCATCATCGCCACAGTCCAATCCCGCTCTCCCCTGACAGTGCTCTAGATCAGCTTTTTACTTTTTCTCACCTCATGGAAAGTAGCCACATGTCTTCCAGGCAGGAGGAAAATATATGCTAGCTATAATTAGTATAGCTGACATACATATTCAAACGTGCATACATTAGACAAGGATGTGGCGAACAAAAGAGGAACCCCCAAATAGCCATATGATCATATAAAAGGCAGTCTGAGAAACTATATAATCTAAAAAAAAAGATCTTGAGAACCATCTTTTCACACTTAGGACAACTGAGAGACTCGTGTGCAACTATTACAGAAGGTTGAAATGCTCACTGATGCCTCAGAAGGAAAAACTATGCATTAAGATCCAGGGGGGTGAAAAATTTTGGAATTTGAAGACCAGGGTAAATTGAACTTATTTTGTCTTCTGAGGAACATGTAAGTATCTTTTGTAGCTTCTGAAGGGGAATACTATATAAAAAATGTTATATTTAAGCAAAATAAGAAAAATATACACATTTTCATTCTGTTCAAAAGTTTACACCCCTTGCTCCTAATGCATGGTTTTTCCTTAAGGAGCATCAGTGAGCGTTTGAACCTTCTGTAATAGTTGCATATGAGTCCCTCAGTTGTCCTCAGTGTGAAAAGATGAATCATACAGGCAATGTTGGAAAAGGCTCAAATACACAAAAATGCTGATAAAAATTAATTTGTGGGACCTGAATGATTTTTTCTAAAGAACAGCGGGCAGACAAACAAGGGACCTGTGAATGAAGTGTATGCAAACTTGAACAGGGTCATTTTTCATAAATTAAACTCTTATTTTCTCTTGTGGACTATATGTAAACATATTTTATGTGAAATATCTTATTCAGGTCAGTACTAAATAAAAAAATAACATGCAATTTCGATGATCCTACTTATTTTGGTAAAATAATTAACATTTTGCAGATTCTGCAAGGTGTATGTAAACTTTTGACTTGTATATATGTACTGTACATATACACACACACACACACAGATTATGGGAAATATTAATAAAACTGTACAACCGTCATAAGTGGACCTCAAGAGGAAAAATTAAATATACATATATGCATATTTTGAACTGGAAAAGAGCTTTGGGCTCTTAAAGCTACAACAGCCTATTTTTCAAGCACACACTTCTATATCTTCAAAGATGAAACATCCCCTTTAACACTAACTCTGAATTAGCGGAATCAAACAAATATGTTGTGAAGCAAAAAGTGTCTGTATCCCACAATCCACCTTCCCTGCCCACACATCCTTTGCCTGCTACTGGCAGCATCAACCCTGACCCGACAAGCTATAAATATGTTTCCCATCATGCTCCCGAGGCTGGTTTCGACGCACTCCACTTTGGAGCCCTTTTATCTTTAAACTGCTGCTGTGCGTAGATCAAAACACCAACAGCGATTGTAAGAGTGCAAATGCAGCAGCGCATTTCTGTTTCACTATGGTCAACTTGTTTGATCACCTCTGTTGTCTTGTTTTCCTTCTCTTTCTTTCGCTCTTTGTTGTTCAGTGTAACCTAGACTTCATCTTTTAGTCCCTGAAGTGTAACTCAGCTTTGATTCGGACCCGTAGGGTCAGGATGCATCACTCTTGATGAAGAAGAAAAAAAAACCTAAATGCAAATGGCCTTCAAATCAATGGCCTGTGGACACACTGGAAACGAATGCAGAGAGAAGCTCCGCATTTATACAGTATAGCTGAAACCAGCAAGGTTGTCTGGCCCATTTGTCTTCTTTGAATGGTAAATCTATCTGTGTCTGAACAGGGTCCCACAACGAGGAAAAATAACGATGACCCTACGGGAGACATAATGAGGCATCATGTAAAGGTAGAGAAGAGAGAGTATGAGTTTGAGAGAGAAGTAAGGTTAACCATAAATCACATTTCTGCTCATAGGCTACCATGACTTCAATTTAAATATGCATTTCTCTTATAAATCTGACTGAAAATGGATATTCAACGAGGAAAAAGTATTTAGTCAATGCTTTATTTCTTTACTTCCAGAATAGGTCTACAAATGTCCTGATAATTTACTCACCGCTATGTGATCCAAGATGTTCTTGTTCAAGAAGCCTTTCTTTCTTCATTTAAAATGAAATTAAGGTTTTGAAAGAAACCATTCCAGGATTTTTCTCCATACAGTGGACTTCAATGGGGATCAACGGGTTGAAGGTCCAAATTGCAGTTTCAATGCATCTTCAAAAGGCTCTATTCCTTGATCCCAGCCGAGGAATAAGGGATTTATCTAGCAAAATGATTGGTCATTTTCTAAAAAAAAAAAAAAAATGTATATACTTTTTAACCACAATACTCATCTTGCACTAGTTAGACCTAGTGTGACGTAGGCAGAAGTACCGACCCAGTGTCTACAAAGCGAACATGCAAAGAAAGTTAAACGCCTATTAAATGCCTACAGTTTTTCACCCTACCCATTCTTTTTGAACCAAAGTACACAGTTTTCCAATGTAATTACGTAATGCGTCAAGATAGTGCAAGATGAGCATTTGTGGTTAATAAGTATATTCATTTTTATTTTATTTTTTAGAAAATGGCAGATTGTTTCGCTAGATAAAACCCTTATTCCTTGGCTGGGATTGTGTAGAGTCTTTTGAAGCTCCACTGAAACTGCAACTTGGACCTTCAACCCATTAATCCCCATTGAAGTCCACTATATGGAGAAAAATCCTGGAATGTTTTTCTCAAAAACCGAAATGGGGGTGAATATATTATCAGGGAATTTTTATTCTGAAAGTGAACTAATCCTGTAAACCGATCAAAAGTAAAATCATTTCTATTGTTCAATGAGGAAAAAAAGTTGGGCGGGACTATTTCATCCATCACTATTGATTGGATCATAAAAAGTGGGTGTTACATTCCAGAATGGAGATGGTTGAAGACTGAAAAAAATCTAATAAATTGAAGGGGTTGCTGATGTCAGCCAAAAAGCAAAGTCATTCCAGAGATTGGATCAAGTTATTACATTTTGATAAAAGACTATTACAACATGGAATGTGTATGAAGTACATGTTTCCACTTTTTTGTCCCCAAAAAGTATATCTAGGCCAGAAACTCACACTAGAGTGCGACTTATCAGGAATTCTTAGGTAATTTTCCACCTTTCTGCTTTCTTGAGCTAAATTGATATCATTAGGTTTTTTGGTAGACAGTTAATGTACTGATACAGCATGCTGATCATTAAAGAATATTAAAAAGGAATTACAGGAAAGCACCCCAGACGTTTTCAATTTGGTCCAATCACATTCACACTGTGCGGATTTGAGATTCTAATTAATCTATATTCAAATTTATTATATTAAGGCTGCAGTAATTGTAATTAATAGAATACCACACATGCTGTCCTAACTGGTAACTACACTCTCAGAAGTGCTCTGGATTGCTAATTACACGTCAGTTTGTGGATCCGCAAGTGTGTGTGGAAAAACATCAGAGCAGGCTGTTGTTATATAAGGAGTAATATATATCTAGTATACATACCCTTTATAGAATCTGCAAAATGTTAATTATTTTACCAAAATAAGAAGGATCATACAAAATGCATGTTATTGTTTATTTAGTACTGAATAAGATATTTCACATAAAAGATGCTTAAATACAGTCCACAAGAGAAAATAATAGTTGAATGTATGAAATTGACCCAGTTCAAAAGTTTACATCCCCTTGATTCTTAATACTGTGTTGTTACATGAGTCCCTTGTTAAACTGCCTGCTGTTCTTCAGAAAAATCCTTCAGGTCCCACAAATTCTTTGGTTTTCCAGCATTTTTGTGTATTTGAACCCTTTCCAACAATGACTGTATGATTTTGAGATCCATCTTTTCACACTGAGGACAACTGAGGGACTCATTTGCAACTATTACAGAACGTTCAAACGCTCACTGATGCTCCAGAAGGAAAAACGATGCATTAAGAGCCAGGGGGTGAAAACTTTTTAACAGAATGGAGAAGTGTACATTTTTCTTATTTTGCATAAACATCATTTTTCTTTTTCATTTAGTACTGCCCTTCAGAGGCTACAGAAGATACTTACATGTTTCCTAGAATACAAAATAAGTCAAATTTACCCTGATCTTCAAATTCAGCTCTTAACGCATTGTGATCCAACAGCTGTGGATCATTCAGCTAACAACTTTTATGTGAAATATCTTATTAAGACCAGTACTAAAACAACAATAACATGCATTTTGTATGATCCCTCTTCTTTTGGTAAAATAATTAACATTTTGCAGATTCTGAAAGGGGGATGTAAACTTTTGACCTTGACTGTAACTCAAAGTCACAACCAATGTTTATCGAAGCAAACTCTGTAATGAAATTACAAGTCTGTTTTATATTCAAACGCATTGATTTGCTTCAGAAGGCCTTTATTAACCCCCTGGATCCATGTGGTAGATGGATGCAGCCTTAACAGCTTTTCACTGTCATATACACATAGGATATCTTGAGGGTGAGTAAACCATGATGTAATTTTCATTTTTGGATGAACTATCCCTTTAAAGCATAACTATCTTTCTGTTTACTCTACTTCTAAGACCTGTCCTTGATCTACTAACAAAAAGTCTCTGGATCCGGACTTCCCGCTGCGGTGGGAGCTGATCAGTGCCGTAGTCCGAGAGATTAGCGGCTCCTAGAGCATGTAAGCTTCTGTAACCGCACAACTGACACAGAACAACAAACACTGGAGTGAGTCCCTCCACACGCTCAATCAAGGTATTGCACGAAGTCAGAAAGTTGGCACCTCGGAATAAGAGAGAATTCTGTGTATGCGCAAAAGCGACGACGCAACTCGATTTTCTTAAGAGGATTGGGATATCAGCTAAAAGCAGAGCGCTCGTACAGGTATCTGTAGAGTTGATGGCTGAGTTAAGTCGAGACGTGCTGATGTTGTGCCAAGAAGCAAAATCTACACACTACACAATGAAACACGAGTAATGCTGTTTGGCTGAATCAAATGTGCTAAGTGTCAGATAAATGTTTGCGCTTGCAAATCTTACATAAATGCAGAGCAAGCTTGATGGTAGATCATTGCAAGCGTTTTAGTAGGTGTCGCTCTTACATTCTGATTTGAAACCAATTTGGATGCTTTCAGTATTGGAAATTGAGATGAGGGAGAATGAGATTTAAAGGTGTAGTTCACCAAAAATTGAAAAACTAAGACCTGACTTTCTTTCTTGTGTGGAAAAATGACAAAATACCATAAAAAGTAGCATATGACTTAGTTTAGTCACTAAGTTAACTAAAATTACACTCAATTTAATAAAAAAATTATTCGGAAGAAAGCTGAAATATATATTGGTTGCTTTGGCAACCAAATTAAATAAGTATTAAAATTACTAAAATTACAAATCTGAAATAAAATACTTTATTTTGTGGAAAAATGACAAAATATCATATATGTAGCGTATGACTCATGCACAGTTTAGTTACTGTTAACTAAAATGAAACAGAAATTAATACAAATCATTTTTGTTAACTGAAATAAAGCTGAAAAATAAATGTAAATATTACACCAAAAATTGGATTGCTTTGGCAACTAAATATAATAAAATAAAAAAACTAACAAAAATAACAAATAAATAAATGCGAAACTAAAAATGTATGTATATATATATATATATATATATATATATATATATATATATATATATATGAGAAAAATAATAATAACATGAAAACTGAAAATATAAATATTTGCCAACTAAATGAAATAAGTTGAACTACTAAAATTACTAAAACCAAAAAACTGAAATAAAGATAAAAATGATTTTAAAATTATAAAAAAAACTGACAAAAATAAACAAACAAATAAATAAAACAACATGAAAACTTAAAATATAAATAATTGGCAACTAAATGAAATATGTGGAAGTACTAAAATTACTAAAAAAAAAAAAATCTGAAATAAAATAAAACGAAAATTTAAATAAATAAAAAATTAACAAAAATAAAACAAACAAATAAATAAATGCAAAACTAAAAATTTATGAAAATAAATAATTATAATAATAATAATAATAATAATAATAATAACAACAATAAAACTGAAATTATAAATATTTGGCAACTAAATAAAATACGTTGAAGTACTAAAATGACTAAAATCAAAAATCTGAAATAAAATTAATTAAAAATAAAAATAAAATAAAATAAACCTAACAAAATAAAAACAAAGAAATAAATGCAAAACTGAAAATTATTAAAATAATAATAATAATAATAACCTGAAAACTGAAAATATGAATATATGGCAACTAAATGAAATAAGTTGAAGTACTAAAATGACTAAAATAAAGATAAAAGGAAAAATAAAATAAAATAAACAAAAATGAAACAAACAAATAAATGCAACACTAATAATTAATAAAATAAACAAAAAATAATAATAACATGAAAACTAAAAATATAAATACTTAAGTACTAAAATTACTCAAATTAGAAATCTTAAAGAAAATAAATCTAAAAGAAAAAATACATAAAAAGTAAATAAAAAACTAACAAAAAAACAAGCAAACAAATAAATGCAAAAAATGAATAAAATAATAATGAAATAAATAAATAACATAAAAACATAAAAATAAGTTTTAAATAAGTACTAAAATTACTAAAATCAAAAATAAACTAAATACAAAACTAAAATAAATAAAATAAAAAATAAAATAAAAACTAAATCTAAAATTACAAGAAAGAAAGAAAGAAAGAAAGAAAGAAAGAAAGAAAAGAAAGAAAGAAAGAAAGAAACGAACCAAATATACATACACAAATAAATAAATAAATGGGAATCTAATGCATTGGAAACTACATCTAAAATTAGAAAACTGTAAAAATAAAGACACTAACTGAAAATATATATAAAAATAATACTGCTCATGTGCAAAATAAAAATAAAAAATCACTAAAATGTGTATGCATATATGCAAATAAGGTGGGTCAAAAGATGCCACATCAGATTTAATGTCAATGATGCCAAATCTAATTAATTCTTGTGCACTAACCAATTATAATGCACCAGATTATGAATATTTTATATATGCATATTATTATGCGCATATTCAAATAGTCTAAAATAAGAATCAACCACTATAGAATAGTGGCAGACTTTTCAGGTCCTCCTACAAAGCTATCATCTGGCTTAAGAAGAGCAATACAGTACCACACAAAAACCACATGAATTACTGTTATGATATAGCCTTTTGGTCATTTTTTGAGCTTGACAGCTCCTAGTCACCATTCAGTTTCACTGTACGGAAAGCAGCAGAGACAGAGGAAAGAATATCACAGGTTTAGAATGACACAAGGGTGAATCCATGATGACAGGACCTTCATATCTGGGTAAACTATCACTTTAAGCAAATTTAGGAATCAGCAAGAGACAACATTTATCCAAAGAGTCGTCACATGAGCTGGCGATGTGCAACGCGCCAGTCAGACTATAGCATTTAGCATCGGCAAAGCCGGAACAATTGCTCATCCGCCTTAAACCAACTTGTCAGTTCCTCTACGGCGTGATTGATACCAGTAACTCACACCATCCGCCTTATTTGTAACACAGATGAACATAATCATCATCTCTTGTGGTAATGCTGATGAAAATGACAATAATTATGACGAGGGGAGGTGGGGTGATTGTGCTACTACCATCCGCAGAAAAAAAGAAAAGGTAAATACTCCCCCCAAAAATGTGATGACACATCAGAGTGCGCTATAAATCACTCACTTCCCTTCTTTATTCTGTTTCCTCTAGAACGAAGGAGGGAGAAAGTGCCAGACGATGAGGGGGTGAACACGGCACGCTTCAGTGGCCATGACTGCACTCCCTAGGAAGAAAAGCAGTCTGTCAGGACCATTATTCAGGATAAAATGCCCTCTTTTCCTCTGATCTAGGACCAGCTGAATCTATTCTTAAAGGTATAGCTCTGGTGATACTGAGTGCTATTGTTACCAAAAGCTAAATAAATGAAAACAACCTAGTAAAACCGAAAAAACGAACATAACTGGGGAAACAAATTATTTTAAGTAAAACACATTTTCATGACATGAAAATAAAATGGCCACAAGTTAATTTTACAACAACAAACAACCACTAAAATAAAGCAATTTAATAAATAGAAATCGAATGGATTGGAAACTACATCTAAAAATGAGAAAACTAAAAAAAATAAAGAAACTAACTAAACATACATACATAAACAAATAAAATAAATGGAAATCTAATGGATTGGAAACTACATCTAAAATTAGAAAACTGTAAAAATAAAGACACTAACCAAAAAATAAATAAATAAATAAATAAATGGATTGGAAACTGAATCTCAAATTAGAAAACTGCATGCACAAACAAACAAACAAATAAATAAACAAATATCTAATGGACCAGAAACTACATCTAAAATGAACTGTAAAAAATAAATAAACTAATGAAACTTACAATGTAAACAAATAAATAAATAAAGGACTGGAAACTAAATCTCAAATTAGAAAATGGCAAAATAAAGAAACTAACCAGAAAATAAATAAATAAATAAACAGATAAATGAATAAATAAATAAATAAATAATTTGTAAACTAAATATCAAATTAGAAAGCTGAATAAATAAATAAATAAATGATTAGAAACTAAATCTTAAATTAGAAAACGGCAAAAATAAACTAACCAGAAAACAAACAAATAAATATAATGGACTGGAAACTAAATCTCGAACTAGAAAATGGCAAAACTAACAATAAATTAAAATAAATAAATAAATAAATAAATAAATAAATTAATAAATTAATTAATTAAGTAATTAATGGATTGGAAACTACATCTAAAATTATTAAACTGTAAAAATAATTAAATTAATGAAACTTAAAATGTAAATAGATAAATAAATAATTAAATGGGAATCTAATGGATTAAACACTAAATCTCAAATTAGAAAACTGTTAAAAAAACAACTGTAAATAAATAAATAAATACATACAGAAAACAGAAAGAAACAAATGACTAAATAAATCAAATTGAACTAACTAAACAGGAATCTAATGAAATGGAAACCAAAATGTAAAACAAACAAACAAACAAACAAACAAACAATTAAATGAATAAATTGGAAACTGAATCTCAAATTAGAAAACTGCACAGACAAACAAATAAATAAATAAATAAATGAGTGGAAACTAAATCTCAAATTAGAAAATGGTGAAAAAAAATAAAGAAATTAACCAGAAAGAAAATAAACAAAAGAATAAATATAATTGATTGGACACTACATCTAAAATGGGAAAACTGTAAAAATAAATTAATGAAACTTGTAAATAAATAAATAGGAAACTAATGGATTGGAAATTAAATCTCAAATTAGAAAACTATAAAAAATAAAGAAACTAACCAGACTGTAAATAAATAAATGAACAAATAAACGAGCAAACAAACAAACAAACAAACAAACAAACAAACAAATAAATACAGAAAACAGAAAAAACTAAATAAATCAAATTGAACGAACTAAAGGAATCTAATAAAATGGAAACCAAAATGTAAAACAAACAAACAAACAAACAAACAAACAATTAAATAAATAAATTGGAAACTAAATCTCAAATTAGAAAACTGCACAAACTGCACAAACAAACAAACAAATAAATAAATGAGTGGGAACTAAACCTCAAAGACTAAGGAATAAAGAAAATAAAGAAAATAAATAAATAAATAAATAAATAAATAAATAAATAAATAAATATAATTGATTGAAAACTACATCTAAAATGAGAAAACTGTAAAAATAAATTAATGAAACTTAATATATAAATGGGAATCTAATGGATTGGAAACTAAAGCTCAAATTAGAAAACTGTAAAAAATAAAGAAACTTACCAGGCTGTAAAAAAAATAAATGAACAAATAAACAAGCAAACAAACAAACAAACAAATAAATACAGAAAACAGAAAAAACTTAATAAATCAAATTAAACTAACTAAATAGGAATCTAATGGAATAGAAGCCAAAATGTAAAACAAACAAATAAATAAATGATTGGGAACTAAATGTCAAATTAAAAAATGGAAAACAAAGAAAGAAATTAAGCAGAAAGAAAATAAATAAATAACTATAATTGATTGGAAACTACATATAAAATGAGAAAACTGTAAAAAAATAAATTAATGAAACTTGTAAATAAATAAATAAATGGGAATCTTAATGGATTTAATTTTTTGGAAACTAAATCTAAAAAAAAAAAAAAAAAAAAAACTAATCCAAATAAATAAATGAACAAATAAACGAGCAAACAAACAAACAAACAAACAAATAAATAAATAAAGGGAAAAACAATAAATAAATCAAATTGAATGGAAGCTAAAGTACAAAACTAAAACTAAATAAATCAAATTGAACTAACTAAATATGAATTTAATAGAATGGAAACTAAATGTAAAACAAACAAACAAACAAACAAACATTTAAATAAATAAAACATTAATAGAGACTGAATAAAAAATAAAATATAAATAAACACTAAATAAGAAACAATCGCAGTGTAGCCTGTACAATTAACCGTCATTTTTGTAAAACTCCAGTAATGTGTCTTAAATGCATTATTTATACTTGTTGGCTTTAACAACGACTATAAACTAGACAAACTGACACTTGCGTTCTGCCTCAGCAATCATGGCCACTTTTTCCTACGGAAGATTTCCGAGTCAGTCAAGCTAATCTTCCAACATTCTCCCACAGCGAGAGCTTCCACATCGTCCAATCACAAAGCCATCAGAGCAGTAAAGCTTCATGACAACACTGATACCATGACAACACAGACACCATCCCCTCCGACCGTAAACATAGTCCAAGTCCTCTATCATCTGCGCATGAGTTCACAAACAAGCCGCGGGCCGCACTTTGGGCGATAAAAGAGCAGCGGCGATTCTCAGATGATTCCTGATGGAGACAAAACGAAAGGGTCAGTCTATTCAAGTTAAATTTGCTGGGTCCTTCTGCGTTTGCCGGAGAGTTAATCTGATATATGGCCATAGGCTGAATCTATTTGCGTAAGAGCCTCTGCCCTTGGCTCATAGATCAGTCAAGCAGCCCTTGCTTGCTCTGTACCTTCTGTAATGGATGACTGCAGAAGGAAGCAATGCAGGTGCACCTAAAGAAACCCTAAAGTGGGGAACAAGCCACGGCAGGGAAGTTAGGCCGTCAGGCAGGTTGTAAATATTTGCCCGGGTCGTTCCTCTTCCAGTATCAAAAAAGCACCTCCAGCCAGGTTGAGGAAAAATAAGATGCATGTAACAGTAAAATATGGAAAATGCGGTTAGTGTGTTCTTAAAGGTATAGATTATACAATAATGACAACTGTTATTTACTGTTATTATTTATTTACAATCTGTAATTTTGTGAAAAATGATGCAAAAAGCATACAAATATTTCCTATGTTTTTATGTTTATTATTATTATTTTTAATATTATTACTATATATTACTGGATTGTGTGTATTTTGGATAAATACAATGCTAGCTATAAAATTTGCTCTCTATATAGAGAAAGTAAATGAGGTCCAAAACAACACTGAGAATAAAAACAACAACAACAACAAAATACTTTTGTGATCCACAGGATGAAAAATAAGCATCATGAAAATAATTTAGGGATACATGCTATTGACAAAAAAATAAATAAATAAATAAAATAAAATAAAATAAAACAACTGCAAATATAAATAAATAAATAAATAAAACAAAGCAGAGGCCTAGGCTGATTTTAGCTGTTTTTTTTTTTTTTTTTTAACCAGGGTATGACTTAAGAAAAAAAAAAGGAAATTAATAGTGCAACTTGTTTTGCCAATAGCTGAAATGCTGTCTGCTTCAAAAGATTAAAATTTTATATAATAGTTCGATAAACGAGTTGCAAATATTGAGTAACTTTGGGGTTTGGATCGGTTAGATTTTTAAATTATTTTAAAAACAAATTTCTTATGCACACAAAGGCTGACTTTATTTGATAAAAATACAGTAAAAACACTAATATTGTGAAATATTATTACAATTTAAAATAGCTGCTTTCTATTATAATATATTTTAAAATGTATTTTATTCCTGATGGCAAAGCTGAATTTACTCCAATCTTTAGTGTCACATGATCCTCCAGATTTAATTCTCATATGCTAAAAATATTGAAACAGACTAATTAAATTGAAATGTAAAAAAAAAATTGAATAAAATTAATTAACATGATATGTAATTTTCTCTAATCTCTAATCAACCTGTAATTTTGTGAAAAATTATGTAAAAAGCATACAAATATTTTCTCTGTTTTTATTTTTATTATTTTTAATATTATTACTATATATTACTGGATTGTGTGTATTTAGGATAAATACAATGCTAGCTATTAAATTAGCTTTCTGTGTAGGCCAAATAAATAAATAAAATAAAATAAAATAAAATAAAATAAAAAAGCCTATATAGTGGAAGTAAATGGGGTCCAAAACAACACTGAGATTTAAAAAAAAAAAAGAAAAAAGAAAAAAATTAAAGAAAAAAAAAAAAAAAAAACTTTTTTTGTGATCCACAAGATGAAAAATTAGCACCATGAAAAGTATTTAAGAATACATCCTGTTGACAAAAAAAATGGCAGATGCCTTTTTGGTCATAATTTAACCAAAAAAATAAAAATAAAATAATAATAATAATAATAAAAGAAAAACGTAATAAAATTATTTACATGACATTTATATGAAGGTAAATATCACTTGTAAAAACTATTTTAATCAATATGTAATTTTGCGAAACATTAAATGAAAAGTGAAAAATAAAAGTGTAAAAATATTACATATGTTTCTTTTTTTATTATTATTTATATTTTTAATATTATTACTTGACATTACTGGATTGTGTGCATTTAGGATAAATACAATGCTAGCTATAAAATAAGCCTTCTGTGGAGCCTAAAATTAAATTAAATTAAAAAAATATTTATATAGATTAAAAAAAAAAAAAAAAAAACTTCTTTTGTGATCCACAAAATGAAAAATGAGCACCATGAAAAGCATTTCAGGATACATACTGCTGACAAAATAAATATGGGGAAAAATAAAATAAAAATGGCAGATTAATATAATATAAAAAAAAAAAAAAAACTGAATAAAATTTATTAACATGACATGTTGTGTTACATGTAAAATATGTAATATTTATATATTATCACTTAATAATAATATTTTAATCAATAAAATAAAACATATTTTGCCTATGTACTGGAAGTATGACACTAAAACCAGCCAACCAGCCTAGGCTGATTTTAGCTGTTTTTTTTTTTTTTTGTTGTTGTTTTTTTTTTAACCAGGGTATGACTTAAGAAAAAAAAAAGGAAATTAATAATACAATTTGTTTTGCCATCAGCTGAAATACTGTCTGCTTCAAAAGATTAAACTTTTATACAATAGTTTGATAAACAAGTAGCAAATATTGAGTAACTTTGTGGTTTGGGTCGGTAAGATTTTTAAATTATTTTAAAAACAAATCTTATGCACACAAAGGCTGACTTTATTTGATAAAAATACAGTAAAAACAGTGATATTGTGAAATATTATTACAATTTAAAATAGCTGCTTTCTATTATAAT